>NC_080391.1:36775365-37074588 GCF_028751815.1 Salvia miltiorrhiza
TCGCCCAATATGCCTTGTGCTCTATCTCAACAGGTAAATGACATGACTTGCCGAAGACAAGCTGATAGGGAGACATACCAATTGGAGTTTTGTAGGCAGTGCGATACGCCCAAAGAGCATCATCTAAGTGCTTTGCCCAATCCTTCTTGTTGGCGATGCTCTTCTCCAGAATTTGCTTGATCTCTCGATTCGCCAACTCTGCTTGTCCATTAGCTTGAGGATGATATGGAGTCGTCACCTTGTGCTTTACTCCATATTTCGCCAACACACTTGCTAGTAACTTGTTGTTGAAGTGCGACCCCCCATCGCTAAGCAACGCTCTCGGTGCTCCGAACCGAGTCAAAATATTCTTTTGCAAGAATTCAATGACTACCTTGGAATCATTGGTGGTAGTTGGGATCGCCTCCACCCATCGAGACACATACTCCACAGCAAGCAATATGTAGGAGAAACCGCAAGAAGCAGGAAAAGGGCCCATGAAGTCAATTCCCCAAACATCAAACAGCTCCACCTCAACAATGATATTCTGCGGCATCTCATCCTTCTTGGTGATATTGCCCATGCGTTGACATCGATCACAAGACTTTACAAAAGCATGGCAATCTGCAAAAATTGAAGGCCAATAGAATCCACTATGATTTACCTTCATGGCAGTGCGGTTGGCAGCAAAGTGGCCTCCACTAGGTGAGCTATGGCACTCTTCAATGATCTTTGGCTATTCATGCTCTCTAACGCATCGCCGAATAAAGCCATCGGCGCACCTCCGGTATAGGTAAGGATCCTCCCAATAATAAAACTTGACATCATGGAGGAACTTCTTCTTTTGATAGTGCGACAACCCCTCGGGAAGAGCTCCAATAACCAAGTAATTACTATACTTTACATACCAAGGATCCTTAAATAGCATCGCCCAAATCTGTTCATCGGGGAAGGACTCACTGATGGCTATCTTCGGATCATCCCCATCTATCGGATTCTCCAAACGAGACAAGTGGTCGGCTACCACATTCTCACACCCCTTTCGATCACGAATTTCCATATCAAATTCTTGAAGCAACAAGATCCATCGAATCAAGCGGGGCTTGGAGTCCTTCTTTGTGAACAAGTAGCGGATGGCGGCATGATCGGTGTAGACAATTGAATGAGTTCCAATCAAATAAGAACGGAACTTATCAAAAGCATACACCACAGCTAGCAGCTCCTTCTCCGTGGTTGTGTAATTCCTCTGAGCAGAATCCAAAGTTTTACTAGTATAGTAAATTACCTTGAATAACTTATCTCTCTTTTGCCCCAACACGGCTCCCACGGCCCAATCGCTAGCATCGCACATCAACTCAAACGGAGCACTCCAGTCCGGCGTGATCAACACTGGCGTAGAGATCAGCGCGGCTTTCAACTTCTCAAAGGAGACGCGGCAGTCGTCGGTGAAGACAAACTTATCTCTCTTGTGCTCTAGTAAAGCACAAAGTGGCTTGGACAGTTTGGAGAAGTCTTTGATGAAGCGCCTGTAAAATCCTGCATGCCCAAGAAAGCTCCGCACTGATTTCACAGAAGTAGGAGGCGGCAACTTTTCAATGGCCACGATCTTAGCACGATCCACCTCCAATCCTTGGGCAGAGACCCTATGCTCCAAAACAATGCCCTCACGAACCATGAAGTGGCACTTCTCCCAATTGAGCACGAGTGCCGTCTCCTCACAACGCTGCAACACCTGAGCAAGATTGTCCAAGCAATTATCAAAGGAGGATCCAAAGACAGAGAAATCGTCCATAAATACCTCCATGATATTTTCAATCAACCCATGAAAAATCGCCATCATGCAGCGCTGGAAAGTGGCAGGAGCATTGCAAAGACCAAAAGAAATCCTCCTAAAAGCAAAGATGCCATAGGGACAAGTAAACGCGATCTTATGCTGATCCTCCGGGGCTATCATTATTTGATTGTAGCCTGAGTACCCATCCAAGAAGCAGTAGTACTCATATCCTGCCAATCGGTCAAGCATCTGATCAATAAATGGCAAAGGAAAATGATCCTTACGTGTGGCTGCATTCAAAGCTCGGTAATCAATGCACATGCGCCATCCTGTGACCAGCCTCGTTGCTATGAGCTCATCTCTCTCATCCTTAATCACAGTCATGCCTCCCTTCTTAGAGACAACTTGCGTCGGGCTCACCCACTCACTATCAGAGATGGCATAATGCCGGCATCCAACCACTTCAGCACCTCTTTTCTCACCACTTCTTGCATAGCCGGATTCAAACGTCTCTGCGGCTGCACCTTAGGCTTGTATTCCTGCTCCAATAAAATACGATGCATGCAAATAGAAGGACTAATTCCTTTGATGTCGGAAATAGACCATCCTATAGCTGACTTGTATTTCCTTAAAACTCGCATCAACTTCTCCAACTCCAACGGAGATAGATAGGCAGATACAATAACAGGAAAAGTTTCATTGTCACCCAAAAATTGGTACTTCAAATGCTCAGGAAGCGGTTTCAGCTCAAGTTTGGGTGCGGCTGCTGCTCTGGGTGACTCCTCTGACCTGGCTGAGTCCTCTGGCCTGGCTGACTCCTCTGGCCTGGCTGACTCCTCTGACGCAGGGAATTCTTTTTCCACCGACTTCCTTCCCCCATCAACAGGTTTGTGAATATCCATGTAAGGCACAGGATCGATGGGATGTTTCTCTACAGCCTCCAACACAGCAATGTACTCCAAAATCTCATCACATGCATCATCAAGCTCAGAGTATGGATATAAGGACCGTGTGATGCACTCCTCCAAGGGATCGTCTACAGCTGCAGGGGAATTTATCACCGATTCAATCATGTTGCACTCATCCGGTTGTGGCTCGGCTGGTTTTCTCATAGCGTCATAGATAGATAGAGTTAATTTTTCATCGTTGACTCTAAATGTGAGATCTCCATCCTGTACATCAATTAGGGCACGGCCGGTAGCTAGGAATGGACGCCCCAAAATCAATGGAGTATTCTTGTCTTCCGGCATGTCCAAGACCACAAAATCTGCAGGGAAAATAAACTGCTCTACCTGCACTAGAACATCCTCCACCACTCCCTTGGGATATGTGATGGACGATCTGCCATTTGCAATGCAATTGAGGTAGGTTTGATATCTCCAATCTCCAACCGGTTGAAAATAGAGAGAGGCATCAAATTGATGCTTGCCCCTAAGTCACAAAGCACGCGGGAGAAGTTCTGCCCTCCAATCACACAGGCGATAGTAAAGCTACCAGGATCCTTTTGCTTCAATGGTAGCTTCCTTTGTAGCACTGCACTGCATTCCTCGGAAAGATTTATCGTCTCGTATTTCCCCAACTTCCTTTTGTTGGAGACTGCATCCTTGAGGAACTTGGCGTAGCCTGGCATATCTCTCAAAGCATCAAGTAAAGGAATGTTGATGTGAAGCTTTGAAAACATCTCCATAAACTTGGCTAACTTCTGATCCATCTTTGGCTTTGCCAGACTATTCGGGAAGGGTGCTACAGGTTTGTACTCTGGCCTGGGAAACGTAGGAGTAGGAATAGGCTTCTTAGCAGCAGAGGTATTCGACGATACCTTAGAAGTAGACGGTGAATCGCGCACAATTGTCTCCAAGTCATCCTCCTCAACTATCTCGATACCTTTTTCCTCGCCATTCCGCTGCTCTATCTGATCTCGCTGCGCTGGTTGATCCCGCTGTTCTGCAGAGGAATGGAGATTCCTCTGCTCTGCATGATTTTGATATTGAGTTCCGCTCCATAGATGAATTGCATTACACTGATTTTTGGGATTAATTTCAGTGTTGCTAGGAAAGTGGCCCGGCTTGTGCTGTGCAGCTGCTTGGTTAGCCATTTGACCAACTTGATTCTCTAAAATCTGCACTTGCTTGGACAGTGCTGACACATTTTGCTCCATGCTGAACATTTTGGTTCCCAAGTTTGCCGAGTTTGCCTCCATTCCGGTGACCTTCACCAATACTTGCTTCATCATTTCCTCCATTGATTCTTTCTTTGGCTCATTGATGATTCCCCCACTAGAAACAGAAAATCCAGGTGGAGGCTGCAAAGCATTGTTGGGATTTGAATAGGAAAAATTTGGATGATTCCTATTATTTGGATGGTACGGTGGATTTCCGCCCTGATGTCCTTGATAGTTTGGTCTGTTGAATTGGTACTGCCGCTGGACATAATTAGCATCTTCAAACTGCGACACATCAGGTAAACTCGGCTGCTGAGGAATTTTAGCTAGCAGTGCCTTTCTCTCCAACTCATACTGCTTTTGAAGAGCTTCATATTTCTCCTTAAAATCATCTCTCTCCTCATTCACAGCTGCAATTCTTCTCGTGGAATTTCTGTCATTCGGCCATTGATAACTGTTGGAAGCCATCTGTTCTATCACACGATAAGCCTCCTTTGTATTTCTATGAAGAAGACATCCACCTGCAGTAGCATCCACCATACTTTTTGTCAGACCAGTCATCTGGCACTTCGGGCAGCTCTGTACCCATTTCCTTGCATCCGCAAATATGGTGGGCCAGTAGAATCCGCTCTCCAAAATTCTGTGGGCCGTGCGCTTTCCTCCAAAATGTCCGCTATTTGCTGTTCCATGACACATGTCCAAAATTTGGGCATGCTCATCCTCAGGTATGCATCTCCGTATGACTTGATCTGCTCCAGTCTTCCAGAGATATGGATCCTCCCAGTGATAGTATCGTGCTTGCACGAGTAACTTCCGTTGTTCGAATCTTGTCAATCCTGAGGGTAACTCCTTAGTAATCAGGTAGTTAGCTATATCCGCATACCAGGGCTCCTGCTTGGTTAGAGCATATAGATCTTCTTCTTCCTCCAGGATGCTCATGGAATAAAGTCTCTCGTCTGGAAAGGTATCAGTAATGGGCATACCATCATCCTTTTCCAGTTGCAACCTGCTAAAATGGTCTGCTACGAGGTTCGCAGCTCCTTTCTTGTCCCTTATCTCTATATTGAATTCTTGTAATAGCAAAATCCACCTGATGAGTCGAGGTTTGGATTCTTTCTTAGCCATCAAGTACTTCAACGCGGCATGATCCGTGTAGACCACCGCCTTCGTTCCCAAAAGGTAGGAACGAAACTTTTCTATGGCAAACACCACCGCCAGGAGTTCTTTCTCAGTAGTGGTATAGCTACACTGTGCTGGGTTCAGTGTTTTGGATGCGTAGTAGATCACGCAACTCTCCTTGCCTTTCTTCTATCCCAGTACTGCTCCAACGGCGTGGTTGCTGGCATCGCACATGATCTCGAACGGTATGTCCCACACTGGTGGTTGAATAATGGGGGCCGACACCAACTTGTTTCTCAAAATTGTGAATGCCTCCTTACAATCATCATCAAACTCAAAAGGCACATCTTGTTGAAGAAGCCTGGTCATGGGTTGGGCAATCTTAGCAAAATCTTTGATAAATCGCCGGTAGAAGCCTGCATGGCCTAGGAATGCCCGTATGTGCTTTACGGTCGTCGGGTAGGGCAATTTGGCGATGGAATCGACTTTCGCCTTGTCCACTTCAATCCCCCTTTCTGAAATCACGTGCCCAAGCACTATTCCTTCCCTTACCATAAAATGGCATTTTTCATAATTAAGGACCAGGCTTTTCTCCACACTTCTTTTCAAGACAAGCTCTAGATGCTTCAAGCATGTGTCGAAAGAGCTACCATATACGGTGAAGTCATCCATGAATACTTCAATGCAATTCTCCAATAGGTCGGAGAAGATGCTCATCATACATCGTTGAAAAGTTCCCGGTGCGTTGCAGAGTCCGAACGGCATTCTCCGGTATGCAAATGTCCCAAATACGCAGGTGAAAGTGGTTTTCTCCTGGTCTTCATGTGCCACAAAAATTTGCATGTATCCAGAATATCCGTCTAGAAAACAGTAATAGGCATTACCGGCCAACCTTTCCAACATCTGGTCGATAAAGGGCAGTGGGAAGTGGTCCTTCCTGGTTGCATCATTCAGCTTCCTGTAATCAATGCAAACTCTCCATCCAGTTTGCAAACGGGTAGGCACAAGCTCGCCTTGATCATTCTCCACCACCTGTATTCCTGACTTCTTCGGTACGACATGGACTGGACTCACCCATTGGCTATCGGATATGGGGTAGATGATTCCCAACTCCAACAGCTTGAGAATTTCTTTCAGCACTACCTCTTTCATGACCGGGTTCATCTTCCTTTGAGAATCTCGAACGGGTTTGGCTCCCTCCTCAAGGTAAATGTGATGCATGCACTCCGTAGGACTGATGCCTTTAATATCAGCTAAGGTCCAACCGATGGCTTCCCTGTTTTCTCGTAATACTCTGACCAATCGCTCTTGCTGCACGACAGTTAGATCGGAACTGATGATGACTGGTAGCGTCTCTTCTGGTCCCAGATAAGCATATTGTAAATGCTTAGGTAATTGCTTGAGCTCCAAAACGGGTGCTTTCTGGATTGAAGGTAGCAGCTTCTCGTTCTGCCCATACTGAGCCAACAACTCCGGTTTGCTTGTCTCTGCTTCCCCAGCTAGATAGACTTCCTGGATTAATTCCTTGATCTTCTGGTCTACCTCCACCTCGGCTTCTAAGGTGCTTTCTCTGAGGGAGTAGAGCTCCATGATAGCTTCCTTCATTTCATCATCCTCCATATGCTCAGCATCCCGATCAGTTAGACCATACTGAATCACCTTCTCTGTGGTATCCCTGGAACCGAAAGTAATTCCTTGTTCTTGCACCAAGGGTTCAAATACATCGACCATGTCCACCGTCTCCATTGCTTGTTTCCTCTTCATGGTCTCATAGATATTGAATTCCACTTGAACTCCGTCGAACTCACATGTCAAGATTCCGGTTTTCATATCGATCTTGGTTCCGGCGGTCATCATGAACGGCCTTCCCAATAGTATGGCATTCTCTCCAGTTTCGGGTCCGGTATCTAGAACATAGAAGTCTGCTGGGAAAATCAAATCTCCAACCTTGATCAGCACATCTTCCACTACTCCTTCAGGGTAAGCGTTGGACCTGTCAGCCAACTGTATGACCACACGAGTGTTCCTCATCTCGCCAATATTCAATCTCTTGTATACCGCCAATGGCATCACATTAATGGAGGCTCCCAGATCCATCATCGCCTTATCCATGTTGGTTCCTCCTATGTTGCATGGAATAGTGAACATCCCTGGATCCTTCCGCTTAGTGGGTAGCTTCCTTTGAATCACCGCCGATACGCTTTCTCCCATCACGTACCGGACTTCTTCCTCCATTTTGACTTTTCTTGAACAAAGGTCTTTCAAGAATTTGGCATATTTTGGAATTTGCCTGATAGCATCGAGTAGAGGTATGCTCAACTCAACCTTTTGAAACATCTTCATCATTTCACTTGCTTCCTTCTCTCTAGCTTTCTGTTTCAGGCGTCCCGGGTAGGGTGCCTCGGTTGGATTGCTACCTCCAACTTGTTCATCAGTTGGACCTTTCCCGTTCTTATTCCAGCCTCCTTGAAGCAATTCAGCCTCTGCTAGCAGTTCTTCCTCCTTTTCCTCTTCCTCTGGAAACTCGGTTAGCACCACTTGGGCATGCTCTCTGGGGTTGATTCCCATGGCTGGGAGTTTACCAGCGTTCTCCTCTAGTTTGGCCACTGCCTTAGTCAAATGACTAATTTGCTGGTTAGTTTGGTTCATGCTGGCACGAATTTCATTGCGAAACTTCTCGCTCTCCTTAGCCATGCTTTCAATTGCTTCTTCCCAAGGTGCTCTCCGATGTGGAGGTTGGTAAGGAGGTTGTTGCTGATTCTGGTTGTGGTGTTGAGGTGGTCCTAACTGGTACTGTTGTTGATGCTGGTTCTGATTATACTGAGGACGTTGCACTGGTGCGCCCATATTGTTCTGCTGCTGGGGCTGACCATCTTGCTTCCACCGAAAGTTGGGGTGATCCCTCCACCCAGGATTGTAAGTATTTGCATAAGGATCGTACTTCCGTGGATTCCCATCATGTCCTCCGATGGCATTGACATCAACAATATCTTCACCAAAATTTGGACAATTTTCAGATTGGTGTCCAGTGGCATCGCAAAGGCCACACTGGCGAATCTTCTTTGGTATAGTCAAGCCCGAAAGAAGTTCCTTGAGTTCGTTCATGCTCTTCTCCATAGTTTTCTCCAGATTGGACATCCCTTCCTTCTCTTCAGCTTTCCTTGGTTTCTCCAGATTCCTTTCATGCCCTTCATCGCGTGATTCTTCTGCCATGGTGCCCAACAGTTGGAAGACTTCCAGCGGGGTTTTGCTCATCAATGATCCATTACAGGCTGCTAGTACCAGACTGCGATCGTTCCTCCACATGCCCTTTACAAAGCTCTCCACCTGATCTTTTGGAGAGATCTGGTGATGGGGGCAATTGCTTAACATTCTCTTGAATCTCGTCCAGTATTCGTAGAAGGATTCTAGCCCATCTTGCCTGATGCTGCGGATATCCCATCGCATCCGCTCCACTCGTGCTGCTGGGAAGAATTCTTCCAAGAAAGCCTGTTGCAGTTGTGCCCATGTAGTGACACTCCCCTCGGGTAGGTCATACAGCCATCTTCTTGCATTGTCCACCAAGGTAAAAGGGAAAAGTATTAACTTGACATACTCTTGCTACTCGTCATTTGATTGGTGCATGATTGTCATCTCAAAATCTTGGAGATGAGTATGAGGATCATCTCCTTGATATCCATTGAACTTCGGTAAGATCTGAAGCAATGATGGCTTCATGTCATACCGACGAGGTGCGAACGGATTGGCGGGTAAAGTGATTCCGTTCGGCCTCAAGTTGAGGTTAGTTGGATATGCCAACTGTCTGAGGGTCTGCTCCGGTACGGCTTCTGTATGCTCTGCTTCTTCTGCCATAGCTTCGCGTCTCGCTATCCGTGCTCCTGCGCGTAGTCGTCTTTCGGTGCGATCAATATCAGGGTCAAACACCAATGCTCTTACAGCTCTACGAGTTCCACGCATACACCAGTAGCGGAAAATGGAATGAGGAGAGAACAAAATTGCTGCGCGTCACTCCCCGGCAACGGCGCCAATTTTGGCACGCACCCGTCGTGCGGTGCGAACAAAATACCTGTGTATGCCCAGTACAGACAATACACGCTCCTACTTCTCACAACAAGAACTTAGTCTTAATGGTAAGTGTAGGGTCGAATCCCACAGGGAGTGAGGAACCACTTTGTTCTCCTTCGACAAACTGAGGTGTCACAATTCTCAATCTGTATACGCTGCACAAGAAATAAACAAGATCAATAATAACAAAGGGGTGAGGTTATTCGGTTAGGTCATAACTGTTGTTAACATTCGTTTCAGTCATAGGCACACTGATGATCCGTTTATGATCCATGCAAACCCAAGGCGTGGCCCAAAGACATTGGGGCGTTTCAAGGAATTGTACTTCACATATAGGATGGTTGATCTCATTGTGGTCACTTGGTCCGAAGGTCACACAATCCCCGGTCACAAGGCAGTGCTTCACTCCTCCTTAGATAGTAGTCATACCCGTTACTCACCAAGTATGACCCTCACCAACCTTCTCTCCCGAGGTCCCCAACTCCGCGCTTTTAGTGACACATGCCTCCTGGACTCAACTATTTCCGGCTTTGTCAGCCGACCAGTCATAGACATGCTACGGCGCCGATATTGCTTTCCTCGTTTGATAACCATGGCTTTATGCCTCGTCACAGTTGATGGATAGTCTCTAGAGAAGCCCAAGACTGAGGAAGGACAGTGTATCCCATCAATCCTTTCCCCACCTTCCGGATCTACAACGCCTTTTGTTGACGCGGCTCAGCTACTCGGTCTTGGGCATACAGATTTTCACGCCCTGGTATACCCTGGCCTTTGCTTAACACGGACAGCGTTTTGCCGAACGGAGATCACCCGTTAGGCCCCTACTGCCCATGGTTTCGAACAGATCCTTCCGGAACCACAAGATTCAACCGAAAGAACAAGTGCCTCACGAATGTTTACATATTAACAACAATTACTTCCACCCCTAAAACCCCACCTAAAGGACTACTCACACATAGTAAAATTCATAGATGCAAAAGAGATTAAACATATGATAGAACGAAAGGAGATACTTGAATAGATAAAATGATACCTAGGCTTCAAGCCTTCGATCTTGTTCAAAAGTAGAATAACACAATGGAAAAGGGAAAAGTACTGAAATGTAAATTGTTTTGGATGCCACACACGGCGAACTTAATTGAATACCAAAGTAAAAACAAGAGTTTCACGGGTGCCAAGAGCTTCTTCACGCTGCAAACCGTTGATCTTTTATACTGCCGGATGGTAGAGGCCTAACCCTAGCTGCGCCGGTTCTAAATCTTCGCCGGGATCTTCTTTCCTTAATTAGCTCGATCTTTGATTGATCCTGATTGAAGATGGCGTCCAGCTGCAAGCTTAGTCAACCTTTCCCATCCCTTCGGTCCTTCTAGTCTCTTCTTCTTTCTTCCACTTGTTTCTCGAGATCTCCGAGATTGACCTTCCTTTTATGGCTCTGGCTGTCTGCTTCTTCTGGTAACGATCAGACTGACTGCTCTTATCGGTGTGGCTCATACCAGGTGGTTACTCCAGGTTCCCATGCTCCAAGTTGAATTGGAGAGGTACTTGTTGGCCGAAGCTCCATGCTGGCAAACATGATTTGGCAATCTGGGCTCCGTAATGCCCATTCTGACCGCATTTCTTCCGTTTCCGCTCTACTGATCTTCCTTCCTCCACAACTTTGTTTTCCCCCTGGACAGACCTGAACTGACACAAATAAAGGGAAAAAGAGGGCCAAATGGCCCAAAAGTCGAAGACGCATCAATCAACCCTAGGCTGATACATGTGATTCAGTGGAGGCTCTGGTGGAGGAGCCCGGTTGCGCTCTCTCTCTTCGTCTAGCTGCCTCTGAAGGTGTGTCACGGCTCGCACAAGAGTTTCAAGGTCCATGTTATTCTGTTGCTCTGCCATTGCTTGCTTCTTCTTTTCGTGGTTGTCTCTTTTGTACTGCTTATTAAGATTGCGCAAAGTCTTGGTAATTTCAGGGTCAAACTCAAAAAGAGGGTTATCGTGAGATCTTGTGTTCATACGCAACCTACAAAAACACCCCTTAAAAATTAGAACAAAAAAATAAAAACAAATAAAAACCTGAAGTACTATAAAGTCCTATCGAAAATATTAAAGCAATTTCTTATCAATCCCCGGCAACGGCGCCAAAAAGTTGATCACTAAATTATTAGCAACAAATACTGCAACTAACACGGTGTAGTTGTAGCACAGAAATAGTAACCAAATATCGTATCCACAGGGATTGACACAACGAAACGACTTTATCTATCTCCTAAACAGACTATAATAGTAGGCAAACGAGAGTAAAAGGTTTAATTGACTTAAACTAAAACGCAAATAATAAATAAAAGTACGTAGGAGAAATCAAATATAAAAGACAACTGATCCTAGGGTAGTAAATTCATTAACTAAATCTATGCAATAAATCTATTAATCCTATGTACCAGTTTAATCCAGTTATGATGAGAGATCACTTAATTAATCAATTACTCTCGCTAGAGCAGCAACGATAGTAGATTAGTAAATTCCCTATCTCGTTAGGTCTCAAGAAAATCTACTAACTCCCAATAGCTCCTAAGAATAGCTACCTATGATCCACCTATCTCCGCTAGGTCTCAAGGTTAAAATCATATCATACATTCCTGAATCCGCTAAACAGTTATCTCCGCTAGGTCTCAAACCGAATAGCTAAACATGCAAACTATTGATCAGATAATTCACAAGAATTCAAGCACCAGGAATTATGAATCATAAACTGGAAGGCACAAAGGTATTAACAAATAAAACACATAAATTCAATCAACTATTTACAAACCCTAGAATCAGCTAAAGTAAACTAGCCAGACATGCTTAAATAAAACATAAACATAATTAAAGAGAACGCCATTGTAAAAACTGAATTATATAAAAACCGAATAAAAAAACTGGAGTAGCGGCTTGAATCTTCAATCTTGATCCAAGCCTTGAAAACTAGAAAGCTAAAAATATTCTAACGCTAAAAACTAAAATATGAAAGTTGAATGCTCGGGTATTAGGGTCTCTGTCGAATAGGTCAAAAGAGGACCTATTTATAAGCTTCAAATTTCCTTCGGATCACCATGGAAGTTGCCATGCAAAGTAGAATTCTAAAGGTAATAGAATCGTGTGAAATAAGGCAACTCTCCAGCTGGATGCGCGATTCTGGAAAACACTCCTACTCTCGCCAACTTCGCAGCTCTCGCCAGAGGAATGGATGATTTCCCTGACCTCGCCAGAGAAATGGTTTGCCAGCGGAATGATGATCTCTCTGGCATTCGCCAGATGAACGGTGAATTCTCTGCTATCGCCAGAGGAATGGTATCGCCAGAGGAATGGGTGATATCTCTGGTACTTCGTCAGCGGAATAGGTCGCCAGTTGGAATGTCTTCCGCTCTGGCCTTCCTCCGCTCTGGCAGCGGGAAAGTGAATCCTCTGGCAGCGGGGAAGTGAATCCTCTGGCAGCTCTCTGCTCTGGACTTTAGACTTCTCTGACGCTGGCGCTTCTCGACAGAGGAATAGGTAATTCCTCTGCTCTGGCTTCTCGATTCCTCTGACTTTTGATTCCTCTGACTAGCGACTTCGCTGATCTGGGCTTTGATTTCTCTGGCATGTTGATTTCTCTGGCGAAGTGATTTCTCTGGCGATTCCGCGCTCGCTTCGATTTCTCTGCACTGGAGACTTGATTCCTCTGACTCCAGTGGAATGGTGATTTCTCTGCTCTGGAGATGTCGGTTCCTCTGGAAAACGCCAGATTTATCCAAATTCATCCAAAACTGCATTCTTCCATCTCGAGAGCCTAAATCTCCTGCAAAGCATAAAATACACCATAAACGTACCAAATTCCAGAAGATTATCTTTAAACACGCACGTATAAACCCTCAAAAATAGAGTAAATTAAGCATAAATCAGTGCACAGCAAACTGAAACGTGTGCTTGCAGGTGCACACAACCGAAACAACTGAAGATCCAATCTTCAGTACCAACACACCTTGTTGGATTTCTCACTCCTATCACGCTCTGGTCACTAAGATCTCACGGAGTCAGAGTACCTTCCTGAACTCATTTGCAACTCAAACACTCGATTCTGTCGGTCGAAGGGAGGTTTGAAAACTTGCCAACTAAACTTCAAAGAATAAGTTCTTTGCAGTTAGTTTGACCTAGGCTTTGAATAAACAAGGTTTGCCTAAGGTCTAAGAGAATTTATGTAATCAGCAGTGACTGATGTTTTACTTTGAGATTCTCTTTTTCGATTCAAACTTTGGAGAGTTTGGGCTTTAGCTGAGAAACAATTTTGGCAGAGTTTCAGCTTATGTTGTTGAATCGGTGAAAATTGAAGTGATCCTCGAGCGCTATTTATAGGAGAAGTCTTGAATAGATCCGTTGGCGTAGAAGGTCTTCAATATTTCTTCCGTTAGAGAGTAATTTGAACTTGGGCTGAGGCTTCAATCTTTGAGGTGTTCCTTGTTTGGTGAGAACGACTATCTTGAAGAATAGGAGATGCGACATCTCTGAAAAGGTAATCACGAAAGAGGTGTGTCCTCTGCAGAGAAAGGACGATCCTGAGATCTCTGCATTTGATACGGCTGTACTTCTGGAGTGTGTGGCTTCCTTTGAACGTTGGAGGTTCAGTCTGAGGAAGGATGTTTAACTGATACTTGACTTTAGTATCAGTCCGCTGATTCCACGTGGCACGCATTAAGTAATCAGTTCAAAACTGATTCTTCGACTGTTGCTTCAGTCGGCAACTTCAGTCTTCAGTCGTTCGTTCTTCAATCTTCAGTCTTTAGAACAACAAGCTAAACTAGAAAAAGAACTCTAATATTTGAGTTCGGGCAGTTCTAATCTATTACAAAAGAAACCTATTGATTTTGGTATCATCAAAACAAGGATTAGGATATTTCATTAAGTTCCCAACAATTTCCCCCTTTTTGATGATGCCAAAACCACACAACAGTTCTAAGCAAGAAAAAGACTGAACTCGGAGCACAAGTTCTAAAACTGGGTGAATACAATTCCCCCTTAACAATAGAACCTAAAACTTGTACTTAGAGAAAGAACACAACAGTTCAAAACAGAACGAGAACAAGACAGAAAAACATTAATCAGAGCTTGAACAAAAGGTCATTGTCTTCAGGTTGAGATCAAAAGAAGTTATTTTTCATTTAGAGAAAATAGCTGATAAGACATCAGTTTGAATTACAGGAAGGGTAAAGAAATTTCTAAAGAAACAAAACAGAAAACTAAGGCTTCTGACCATACAAACTAAAGATCGCGTTCCAGATATTGTTAAAAGCATCTGAGTTGACGTTTGTAGGCACCTTCCAGATGTTGCAGGTCCTCCTGACTTCTCTTTTGATAGATTCTCTGTTGACGCTGTTTCTGGTTCTCGGAGGGCAAACCTTCGTCTTTAGAGAATTTGAGGTTGAAAATCCAGTTTTCCTTTGAGCATACTGCAATCTCATAACCATTGCTCTCTCAGGCCAGTTTACAAGAAAGTATTTCCACGCTTCAAATTGGAAATCTCTACTCCTGTCAAGATTGGCAAAGACAACCTATTTGGTGTAGCATTCTTTCAGCTTTTTCCACCATTCATTCATGTCAGTCGGTATCCATTGTTCTTGTCGCTCAAACCTATCCAAGTAGGATACCAAGAGACCTTCGCTGATATATTGCATTAATCTTTGTTGTTCTCGAAGCATTTGTGGGAAGGGTTGTTAAGTATTTTCGCTCATAAGGAGAACTTTCTTGGCCTTCGGTTCTGGATTTCTGGAAGATGAGCTTTCTTCTCTTGATCTCTTTCTGCTGAAATCTCTTGAGGCAGAAGGAGCTTGCGCAGTGGGATTGGTAGCGCCAGAGAAGATGGCTTGAGCTCTGGCAAAGTCCTGTGCCAAATCTTCAGGAATGTCAAGTTTCAAATACTCTTCCCCCTTTTTGGCATCGTCTCCAGGGTGAGAGTTGACTGTCCTTTGAAGATCCTTGATGTCGCGAAGCATCGTTTGAATGAGCGATGAGTTTTGGATGCTAGAGTTGGATTATTCACGAACCAGGTGCAGCTCAGTTTCGAATTTAGCAAGGCGAGCAAAGATGGGACGAGTTCTTCTGTGATCATAAGCTTAGCATCTGTGGCAGTCATGAAGTCTTTCATGAACTCGATGCGCATTTTTCCAAGTTGATTTTGGAGATCAAGAAGTTGTTGTTTGGATTTTGTCTCTGCTTCCAACACTTGTTGCTGTAGCTCGCTGAGTTCTTTCTGAACTTTTGAAAATCCATCTTGAAGTGGAACCAGGTCCCTTTTGAGAGTGAGGTGATCAATTTCTACTTGCAAAATTCTTCTTCGGAGAACGGTGATGCGAACATCATGATTGATCATGTCATCTTGGGCCTGTGCTTCAACAGCAATGAGATACTTTAGAAACTTGGCGCCGTAGATGTCCTGACATTCTCTCTCATGCTTCAGCGTTTCAACGTGAATTGTTGATCGGAGATGACTTCCAGCAAGGCAGCTATTGGTTTCTCAGTGCCTTCAGGGATTTTAAACTGAGTTTTGATGGGTGGTTCTCTCTATTTCCACTCAGTGAGAAATCCATCAGTGTCAACATTCGAATCATATCGAATGACATTAGGTTTGCGAGAGATTTCGATGACTTCCTCAGGTTGCTCAGAAGGAGCAGGGGTTTCTTGTGCTTGCTCGTGAGAGGTTGAAGCTTCATGGGATGATGTAGCAGCATCAGGGGCTGTGGTTGGAGCAGAAGAGAGGACTTCTTCATCCGTGGGAGAGGAGGGAGCAACAGTGCGTCCTTTGCTGATGTTGTGGCCCTCGGTTGGAGTGGGCTCATCAGTGGTGAAGATTGGCGTGAGGAAGGTAGATGAGTTTCTATGATATCCTCAACACGTCCTTCAGGAGAGGAAGGATCAGTATTGTCGACTGATTTCATCTCAGTTGTAGGAGGGGAGCTTGGATTTTCAGCTTTGTCAAGATCACTTGGCTGAATATCCTCAAAGAAAGATGGCATGTTAGTTGAAGTTTCTGTTAATAACTGACTGATGGATCAGTCATCAGCTGATCCGGAGAAGTGAAACCAATTGCAGAGTCGATTTGAGGAGCAGACTCAGATGCAGGGGCTTCTTGGAGAGTGACTTCAAGTTCTGGATTCTGGTGAAGAGGAGGCGATGGAAGAGGCGATGGAACAACAGAATCAAGGACTGGAGTCTCTTCAACGATTATCGATGTGGATGTGCCAGCATCCTGGTTGAGAATCAGAGTATTTCTGGAGTAACCTAGGGATTCAAGATAATCCATGGCGAACTTGTCAAAACCATAGATTACATCCCAGACTGTGGTGAATTGGAAGATGCTGATCAAGGAGGCTGCTTCAAGTTCAAATGAATCTTCAGTTTCAATGCTTTGAAGATCATTGACCTGAGGGCAGGGAGTCGTCTTCAGGAAGGTGTAGGTGAGAAATCTATGAAGATTCTGGTAGACTTCTAGAGATGTGTCAAAATCACCAAGAAGATGCAGTAAGTGATTTGTTGCATCTTGTTGGGCTTCAGACTGCATTGCTGTAACTGCTTGGATTTTTGCTGATGAACCAGTGAGAGTTGGTTTAGAAGGAGTTTGCAGTACAGCTTTGCCTTTGGATTTAGGAGAGATTGGAGTTCTGGAGACAACTTTAGACTTTGGTTTGGGGACATGTTTGGATGTCGTTTTTGGAAGAGAGGAGCGAGGACGACGAGGTACGTTTGAAGTATCTGGAATGGGATGCTCAGAAGTGGGAGGTTCAGGGAGTTCTGATTCATTTGGCTCGGGGAAGGAGAGAACAATTACCTTCGCCTTTGTGGAAGGCTTAGGTCCACCTTTCGCAACTTTGAGAAGTTGATAACTATCTGTAAACGGCAGCATCTCCGGCCAGAAAACCAAAGGGAATTTCTTTGTCCCTTGAATGATGATTTGGGAAACTTTGTTTCCCTGTCGGAGTAAGTTTGCAGGTTTGGAGTTGCGAGGCTCGCTGAAGAGGAGATTGAGGTAAGCCTCTTCCTAGTTGAAGGGTCCTTCCTTTAAGAGAGCGGCCAGAATATTCTTCTGGGGCTGAGAAGCCTTGTACGGAGTTCCCGTTGCGCCTATCCAGCACTTCTGAATAATTTTGCCTAGCAGAGTGTATTCAGGCTTGAGGAGAGATAGAACGAGAGCCCCTTCAGTCGACTCGTCTGATTTCTTCAAGGTAGATTTGAGGGTGGCATTTGCTTCTTTGTCTGAAAGAGATGTGAGTGACGGACCACTATTCGGAAGATTGAACAGCTCTCTGATAATGTTTGTGACATTGAGAATTTCTTCTTGTTTATCAGAAAGGTCAGATGCAGTGTAGACTATTATTGTAGGGAGGAGCTCGCCAAAATCATCGAGATGCAGATTTTGATAGAATTGCTTGACAACATCAATGAGAAGGTAATCTGCTTCCCTGGTTATGAACTTCATCCATTGCTGTCGGGTCAGAACTTCTTCTGCTTCATGGTGCTCCGGCTTCTTCTGAAAATATGGAGTATCGAGCGACTGTTCGTATCTGATTCTTTTGGTGATGCAGTCAATTTCCTTGGTGTCCAATTTCTTTCCATCGGAGTTGGTCATTTTTGTGAATCTGCAGAAAAGGCGTTTTGGAACAGGGAGAAATCTCACAGTTGATGGCTGTGGAAGATGGTTAGTTGAAATGCGAGAGAGAAAGAGTAGAAGTGATGATGTGATGAAGTGATGAGAGAGAGAGAGACGTGGTTTGTGGAGACAAAGTGCAGACGTGAGACGTGGTGACAAAGTGTGATCGTGGAAGATGAACTGTTACAAAGGGCAATTGAAAAGACATCTGCGGTTTAAAATCCGCGCGCCAAAAAGTATTTAATGAATTTTGAAGTCTATAATTAATGCCTGTCAGAAAAATACCTTAAAATAAGAGATTTTAAATGATGGAGAATATTTGACACAATCTCTTACTCATGAAAAGAGGCGGCGATCAAATCATGCGATGATCAGAAAAGATAAGTTCAAATAAGGTATTTTGAATTGATCTCGTTCATTAAGAAAACATGGTCAGCAGTTAACACATAAGCAATGAAGGAATATTAAACTGAATTAACGTTCCGCTTTGCCCGATGATCGTTTCTTGGATTATTATTAATTTATCATACAACGATTAATCCTAACATGCTCCTATGAATTTAACAGCTGCACGTTGGAGTTCAGAAATACCTGAAGAATTCCTAAGAATTCGTCAATCTGTCGCTGAACAGGTCAGCCAACTTCAACGCTCCGTTTGACCCCTCAAACGACCTCCAATCGTATTTTGTGCAGAAATACGACTTCTTCGTCTTCGAGAGAGCTTTCCGTGGCTGCCTGATTCGTCTGAATCGGAGTTCTGTGGAGGAAGTTATGGCCGTTTTACGGAGACTGCCAGAACTTGGTTTCCTGCGAGAATCTGACTCCAGCTCTGATCTTCTCGACTGTATCCCGCTCAGCTTTCACCGTTGGATGGACAACGATCTATGAAAGTCCCAAGAGAGAAATAAGCCCCACACGTTTTTTCTTCCCTGCGCCCCACAGCTCTCAAAACCCTAATATTTTATCAGTGTGTTTTCCTGAGAGCTGACAGCTGTATTTAATTAAAATTAAATACGTGTGGGCACAGAATTAGTGTAGGAGGCGTTTTTCTCTCCTTCTAGGGCTAGGAGACATTGGGCCAGTCCAGGGACCAGATACAAGGAATAAAGATGGGCCTCAAATAAATTAATTTATCTATGGTCAGCCCAGACCATAATTAATTTATAAATATCAGTTCATTCCACTAGAGAACCGATACTGACTTACCCCTTTATTGCCGGTGATGAGTCAGGGCTTGTATTTAGACTTATTAAATCTCCGTATTTAAAATATCCGACATCCATTAATTAATTAGAGCTCTGACAGCTTAAATTAATTAATCTCTTAATAATTCCTTAAGCAGTACCACTCAAACTTTATTATTACGCCTGAACTTAATCAACCTGCAGGGTTTAGCGTAATAAACCTTATTGAGCTCCTTAAGGGGATGTCATTATCCTATACCGGATACGGGTACTAATACAGATAATCAAATATCATATATTAACCGCTATCACCCAAGATACAGAGTACTCGAGTTAATATATAACTTTCACTCATAGTAAGTCAAAGTGATATACGAATTAATATATATATCTGAATACTTATTAGTATTAAGATTTATAAGTCACCGAGATCTTGATTCTTCACTTAAGTCAGATAGAAGAATACATCTCAAACTGTGGTCCTATCAATACGTAATGACGTACCAGTATAGACAAGTAGCCAAGACAAACTACTTCCATCTATACTGCAGCCTAAACCAATAACTTGTCCTAGAGTTATTTCGGCTGTGATCATATTATATCTCTTAAGGTTATTCCAATTATATGGTCTTCTGTGATCTACAACACACCATATAATCTACTTATATAGAGATAAAGAACATACATATGCAATCATGAACACAATCAGATAGGAGATTAGATAGTGAACTTAGGAAACATTGTATACAAGCATAAAACGTTCTTGCTTTCAGTATACAAATCCAACAAAGTCGTCTCATTCTCTCATCAGTTAAAGATAAAACCATTTCAGTCAAGTTCCCAACAATCAGTCAGGAAAAATATCAACAGCTGATTTGAACTAAACAACGTTTCCCCTGAGTTTGACAACCAGTTATCAACATAGAGGTTGACTGAAGTGAGTAACGCGGGAGTAACAAACATACGCAAGAATAAACCTATTTTCAATGCATCAACAGTCAGATATTGCAATACAAAACTGAACATGAGAAGGTCATCAAAAACAGTTTTAAGAATATCATTTACAAGTAAGAATATTGAAGACAATTGACATTCTTGATGCAAAGTTTCTTGCTTGCCTTCTTTTGTGGACTTTCAATTGTCTCTGCAGCTTTCTTCCCTTTTCCCTTTTTGTCTTTTTCTTGTTTCTTGATGTCGTGAGATTCAGGCGCGACGTTGTCCTTGGTCTGAATTCCCAATTGCTATTGAAGATTCATGATAATAGATTCAAGGAAGGCGAGTTTAACCTTGAGATCGTAGGTCTCTTCTTCTTGTATGATTAGCCTTTCATCTAGCATTTGAATTTCTTCGTCAGAGAGAGGCCTTGCTGCCTTCGGAACTTCACCATCTGAGTTTTCATTCCCTGTATCGGAAGGAAGAGTTTGACGAATTGGAGACTCGGGATGAGTTTCATCATCATTGTTGTGATCTTCTTTGAGAAGACCTTTGGAGACCAGATACTCTCTGAAGTTGGGAGACCAGTCATGGATTGCATCCCAGAGATTTGCGACTTTAAACTTTTCAAAGACATTGTTCTCCAGATCTTCCATTTCAACGTTTGAAAGAACTTCGTCAATTCCATGAAATCTGGATCTGGGCATCGTCTTGACGAAGATGAAGAAGAAGTAGCTGACGAGGTCTTGAAACTCTTCAGCATGCTCGGCAGCCATGATTAAGGGAAAAGTGGTAGAGACACAGTGTTGAGCAAGAAGTGTCAGATAATTCTTGAGAAGAGCGAGCGGAGTTACTGAGGATGAAGATGCAGCATCGAGATCAGCAGGCTCTGCAAACTTGACATTCTTGTTGAATCCTTCCAGGCAGAATTGGAAAAATCCGGTAAGAGGTGGATGAAGCTCTTCTGTCGGACTTGCTTGTTTGTCAGCTGCTTGTGACTCTTTTGGTTGTTGTTCTTCTTGAAATGGAGGAGGATGACGGTGGTTGGTGAGGAGTTTCGATACCCGAAATCAGTACTTCCTCTGGAATCCTCTGTGCAGCTTCTTCAGAATGCTCCTTCGATTGTTGTTGAGGGAAGTCAAGAGAAATCTTAACTGGAGATGAAGAACTGTTAAGGTTCCTTTTGGTTGAACCTCGAGTTCTGTAGTGAGCCTCTGTTGTTGAAACAGGGGTTTCACTAAGCAAGCTGGAAATCCCTTTGGTTGAGCTCTTTTGCTCTTCAAAGAGATGAATTGTGGAAGACACTTTGGTGGTGTTCTTCCAGAAGCATTGAATCCCTTTTGTGCTGTGAAGGATCAGGGATGACACTCTTGTCCCTTGTCGTAAATGTCTGGAGGAATGAGTTTCTCTCTTCTCTTCAGCAAGAATTTGAAGATATGCCCTTTCCCAGTTGAATGGGCCTTCTTGAAGCAGTGCGATCAGTTCCAGTTTGTGTGGTCTTGAAAGATGACCAGGTGATCCGAGAATGCCAAACCAGCATTTCTTGATCATTTTGGCAATGGGTCTTAGATGGGGATGCAGTCTTGACATGCTCAAGACGTTCTTGATGTCCAGGTTGGAGGAGGCATCATCCATCAGGGTGTCTCTTATGAGATTGGCCGCTTCTTCGTCTGAGAAGATTGGTGCAGGTCCTTCAGCAGGAAGGTTGAACAGTTCTCTTGCTGCTTGAGAGATGTTGACAATAAACTTTATCGACTTTGAAAAATCTTCGTTGGTGTAGATGTCGATGTTTGTTGTGCATTCTCCAATTGACTTGTCAATTTGAATGGTGTCATAGAACATTCTGATGGTCTGTTCATCGAGAAGGAATTCTGGTGAACTGCAGATAAACTTTGTCCATCCATGACGACTTAAGATCTCATTGATCTGGCAGTGTTCAGAAAGTTTCTGAAGAGCCTCAGTTGTGACGAAGGGTTCAAAACATACAACTTGTTGGGAGGCGGATTTCGAAGATCTTGCCATGAGTAAGATTTGTAATGAAGAGTTCCTGCAAAGATCTTGAAATTTTCTCACAGAGATTGAACTGTGGATTTCACGGTGAGTCAAGAGAGAAGAAGACACTTTTTGATTTGAAGTGAATGAGTTTCTCTAAGATTGAGTAAATCTTTTGCAGAAGATGAAACGATCTTGAAGAGAATGTGGAAGATCGTGCACAAGGCGGTTTCAATGAACTTTTGAAATCCGTGCAAATAGATACGTGACATGTGTGGATCAATCCGCTTGTTAGTAAAAAGGGTGGGATCCTGCGAACGTGTGACTAACATATTTAGACGAAAGTTCTAAGTATCATTAAACGGGGGAAATTATATTATCATGACAAATCAGCCTTTTTAACAGTTAACAATGGAGAGTCATAAAAGAAAAATAGTCTTTAAACTCTGTGAGCTCATTAAGAGAAACTTTCACGTCAACCAGTTGTTGAATTGAACATTTAAGTGCAGTGATAGTTCCCCCTTAAGCGATGACTGATTCTTCTTTAGGCATTCCGGCTTTGACTATTACTGCACCTTCTTCTCTTGTTTCGTCCTTCTTCTAGTCTGAAGAGTTGCTTTATGAGTTACTTCTTCAAATATTTCTGACGTCCTTTTGAAGTTCATCTTTGTTTCTTCAAGACGTGGCAGAAGTTCTTATTTCTGAGACTGAAGAAGTTTCAGTCTGTTGATCAGTCTGCGCTCTTGAACATTTCTTCTATCAGCTTTGTCTTCGTCTGAGATGTGGCGCATGACAATCCTTCGAGCATCTTGCACATTGAAAATCTCTCTGATGATTTGTCTGTGCTCCCTAAGGAGATTTTCAAATCTCGTTCTTAGGTCTTGATACTCTTTTCGAACTTGATCATATCTGCAAGTTCCTTCTGACGGTGAGTGGTTTGGACTCTGGTTTTCTTCTGGAAAGATGAATCTGTCGTTGAGGTCAAAATCTAACATCCCAATCTCAAGTCCGTTGACTCCTCGAAAGAATGTTTTGATGTAGTCGCTGGAGGGGTCTTTCTTGATCCTGTTCATGAGGAAGAGAAGAGGAAAAACACAGAAACAAAAAAAGGAACACAAAACATGCAATCTCAAGAAAAATCTTGAGATGATTTTTATCAGTGAAAACAACCCTCTAAAGGATCTAGTTCAGTAAGAACCTAATCAAAACAGAGTTGTTCTTACGAACAACCTGCTCCGATACCAATTGTTAGGTCCGGATGGTCTCGAACAGGTGTATGGGGGGGGAATACACCTATAGGCTATTTTTCGAAATCTCAACACAGAGATCACAACGAAACTTTTAACACTAACTCAGACACCTGTTAACTGAAAGGAGTTTTGACCAAAACAAGGTTGACGACTGATACTGAATACTCTTCAGTAAAGAGTTATCAGTTAAGTTGAAATAACTTAACTGATGCACGTAAAGCTTCAGTCGAGTTTGATAAACAGAGATGTTATAAATCTCACTGACTATCAGAAGATAGATCAGTCAGACTGATAACACACGCAGCGAAAAACTTTTATTTCGCAACAGCCTTTTGGGTTGAGCACATTGTTAGTCTTAAGTTTCTCTTTGCAGTTAATCAGTTTTCGGTTGATGAAAGAAAGAGCACAAGTAAGAAAGTAAATACTGAAAACTGTAAATAACACAGAGATTTTTACGTGGTTCGGAAAACACTTCCTACATCCACCGTCGGTTGATCAAACCAACAACTTCACTCTGCAAGTGCTTACGGATGCACTGCAAACCGATGCTCGTGCTTACGGGTACACTGCAAACCGAAATATGTGCTAGCGGGTGCACACAACCGAAACAACTGAAGATCCAATCTTCAGTACCAACACACCTTGTTGGATTTCTCACTCCAAGCACGCTCTGGTCACTAGGATCTCACGGAGTCAGAGTACCTTCCTGAACTCCTTTGCAACTCAAACACTCGATTTTATCGGTCGAAGGGAGGTTTGAAAACTTGCCAACTAAACTTCAGAGAACAAGTTCTTTGCAGTTAGTTTGACCTAGGCTTTGGATAAACAAGGTTTGCCTAAGGTCTAAGAGAATTTATGTAATCAGCAGTGACTGTTTTTTGGCTTTAGGATTCTCTTCTTCGATTCAAACTTTGGAGAGTTTGGGCTTTAGCTGAGAAACAATTTTGGTAGAGTTTGAGCTTATGTTGTTGAATCGGTGAAGATTGAAGTAATCCTCGAACGCTATTTATAGGAGAACTACGCTATTTATAGGAGATGTCTTGAATAGATCTGTTGGCGGAGAAGGTCTTCAAGATTTCTTCCGTTAGAGAGTAATTCGAACTTGGGCTGAGGCTTCAATCTTCGAGGTTACATGTTTGGTGAGAACGACTATCTTGAAGAGCAGGAGATGCGACATCTCTGAAAAGGTAATAACCAAAGAGGAGTGTCCTCTGCAGAGAAATGACGATCCTGAGATCTCTGCATTTAATGCGGCTGTACTTCTGGAGTGCGTGGCTTCCTTTGAACATTGGAGGTTCAGTCCGAGGAAGGATGTTTAACTGATACTTGATTTTAGTATCAGTCCGCTGATTCCACGTGGCACGCATTAAGTAATCAGTTCTAAACTGATTCTTCGACTGTTGCTTCAGTCGGCAACTTCAGTCTTCAGTCTTCAAAACAACAAGCTAAACTAGAAAAAGAACTCTAACATTTGAGTTCGAGCAGTTCTAGTCTATTACAAAAGAAACCTGATTTTGGTATCATCAAAACAAGGATTAGGATATTTCATTAAGTTCCCAACATGTTATAAATCTTACTGATTATCCGAAGATTGGTCAGTTAGACTAATAACACTAGCAGCGGAAAACTTTTACTTTGAAAAAGCCTTTGTGAGTTAACACGTTGTCAGATTAAGGTTTCACTTTGCGATTAATCAGTTTCAGTTAAGAACAGGTTTGAGCACAGATAAGAAAGTAAGAACTGAAAGCGATAAAAGACAAAGGAATTTTTACGTGGTTCGGAACAATTTCCTACGTCCACGGTCAGTTGATCACACTGACAAACACTCTGGGCTTGTGCTTACGGGTGCACAGCAAACCTTACAACTGAAATCAAATTTTCAGTACCAACACACTGGGTTGGATTTCTCGCTCACTCTTAGCACGCTAAGACACAACAATGCCTTTGCTAGCGGTGCCTAAGATCTCTTGGAGTCAGAACACTGGTCTGAACTTCACTCTACTCAAACACTATTTTCGCTCAGTTGAAAGGATGTTCGAAATACCAACTAGATCACAGAGAACAGGTTCTCTGTAATAAGAACTTAGGCTTTGGATATTACAAATATTTGCCTAAGGAACTAAGAGAATATAGGTAATCAGTAGTCTGATTTTGGCTTTGTGTGTTCTCTTCTTCAATTCAAACTTTGATTGCTTTGAATGGCTAAGTTGTAATTTCGGCAGCGCTTCAGCTTGTGCTTTTGAATCGGTTCAGATTGAAGTGATCCTCGAGCTCTATTCATAAAAGAGGTCCTGAATAGATCTGTTGGCGGAGATGGTCTTCAAGAATTCATCCGTTGTGAGAGTAATTTGAATTTGGGCTGAGGTTTCAATCTTCGAGGTTCCTTGTTTAATGAGCAATGGTGTCTCAGGTGCAGGAGGTAAGGCGCCTCTGAAAAGTAATCACCAAAAAGGAAAGCTCTGCAGAGAAAGGACGATCCTCTGTATCTCTGCATTAATGCGGCTGTACTTAGAGTGTGTGGCTTCCTTTAAACTTCTGGAGATTCAGTCCGAGGAAGAATGTCAACTGATACTTGACTTTTAGTGTCAGTCCGCTGAAGCCACGTAGCCAGCATTGATCAATCAGTTATGACTGATTCTTCAGTTAAGAACTCGTTCAGTCAAACATCCGTATTTGACTTTGCCTTTAATTGCAAACATCAGTTGAGTTCTTCAGTCTTCAGTCTTCAGTCTTCAGAACACTAAACAAACTAGAAGGAAAACTCCAAAACTTGAGTTTGAAAGGTTCTAGTCTATTACAAAGAAAACCTAAGGATTTTGGTATCATCAAAACTAGGGCTATGATATTTCATTAAGTTCCCAACACTTTTGATTGGAATTAATCTCAATCATAAAATTATATTAAATTAAAGATAAATAATTATCAGACTTACTCTTCTTCTTGTAGTGTAAAAATCAAAAGTCACATGTTATTATCCATGAGGGTGTGGTCTCTTTGATTGATAAATTTATCATGAAAATATGAGGGGTAATAAAAATTCTCTCTATAAATCCTCTATTTCTTTTCTCTTATTTCATACAAAAGAAAATTTCACCATTTTTCATTCATTCTTTTCATTTTAAGGAGGGACAATATTATCCCTCCAAAAATAGTGTGATAATATTGTCCCTTCTTGAAGTGAAAAGAATGAATGAAGATGGTGAATTTTTTTTGTAAAAAATGAGGGAAAAGAGATAGAGGGTTTAAAGGAAGAATTTTTTGTTATCCCTTCTTTTCTCATGATAAATTTATCAATTGAGTGTGTGTTCTCTTTGATTGATAAATTCATCATGAGATATGAGGGATACCAATAATTTATGTCTTTAAGTATTTTCTTTCTTTTTTCTCATTTTCTATAAAAGAGAATTTCACCATATTTTCCTTATTTTTTTCACTTCAAGGAGGGATAATATTATCACTCTATTTTTAATGTGATAATATTATCCCTTTTTAAAGTGAAAAGAATGAACAAAATATAGTGATTTTTTTATATATAAATTATTATTTTATTTATTTTAAAATAAATTTATCAATCAAAGAAAACGTAATATAAAGAGAATAAACTCTAGAAGTAATCCATGAAATCACGAAAGCTGTCAAAATAAAAGAAGTGACAATGATAATTATAAGCATACGAAATATGTTTTTTTGTCTAATTCCTATGATGCAATAGGTAAACAATTAAATATTCACCTATAGTGAGCGCACGATCTTTAAGAAAAAAAAGATATATCATTATCAATTACGCCCTCCGTCCACGAAATGAGTACCCATTTGTGGACGACACGGGTTTTAAGAAAGTTATTGAGTGTGGTGTTAGTGGAATAAGGGTCCCACTTTTTTAGTGTATTAATTAAAGGGGTGTGTGGGGTACACTTGCCAAAAAAGAAAATGGATACTCATTTCATGGACGGATGAAAAAGAAAATATGGGTACTCATTTCGTGGACGGAGGGAGTATTTAATATCTATATTTAATTTTGTAATCTTATAAAATTTAAGAATAAAAAATATAATAATATTTATATTTAACTTTGTAATAATCTTATAAAATTTAAGAATAAAAAAAATATACTTCCTCAGTCTCATAAATTTTAGTCTCCTTTCAGTTTTTAATATTAAGAACAGACATTTAATCTTCTTTAAAAATACTAATTTATAAATGTTTTTATTTTATTATATCCTTATTTATTATTTCACATTTATAAAAGGTTTGAAATTTAAGTTTGATATTCTATACTATATATTGCTTAATTAATGGTCAAAACTTTATCCTCTAATTCAATTTCGTAATTCTTATTTTATGCTCAACTTTTGTGCACTTGACTACTTAAGATTCATATCAAATGTATTTCATTTTCATCTTTAATTCCCCCTCTCAATTTTCTTACGTAGCATATTTAATAAATAAACAAAAATTTGAATCATACTCTTATACAACGACAGACTTTTGATGGGCAAAAGGCGCCAATTTTTTTTTGCCATTGCATTATCTGACAAGTGTTTACAATAGTGCATAGTGCATATATAGGGCAAAAGTGCATAGATTTATTGTTTACAAAATAGAGTGCATATATTTATATATAACACATATATGGGTAGAGAGATAAAACAATCAGTCAACTCTTTTCTTCTTCCCTTTTTTCCATTTAATGTAGATAACAATAATAAAGATGTATTTAATTATCTCACATGATCCTATGTTAATAAAACAATAAGTGGTCAACTCTTTTCTTCTTCCCTTTTTTTCATTTAATGTAGTCTTCTGAAACCCAAAGGACCAATGGATGTGGAGCTCGTGGGGCGAAATATTTTTGCTCTCACATTGGATTTGGAAAGCGACAGAGACAGGATACTTAACGAAGGACCTTGGCACTACTTTCAGGAACTTATGATTCTTCAAAAGGTGGATACGGCAACGACGGCTATGGATACGGACTTCGATTGCATTACCATGTGGATCCAACTACACAATATGCCCATAGCGTGTATGACCCCTACCATCATCCGCCGAATCGGCGAGCAAGTGGGCACGGTTGTGGAGGTGGACGACAACAATGGGAGATCTTACATTGGATGATACGCGCGAGTTAAAGTTACAAGATCAATCAAAGAGCCATTAGTCCGATGTGTTCCTCTCATGACTGACGGCACGAAGGAAGCGACGATGGTCTTAATTTTATATGTGAAGCTGCCAGACCACCTTTGCTTTGCGTGTGGAAAACTTGGGCACTATCTGAAAAATTGCGATGCAGATGCTGAGGCGAAAGCGAATCCATGTTGGTTAAAAGCCGGGCGAGGGATCGACTATTGCCGCGGTCCGTTGCCAAGGGCAGCTACGATAAAGGGGGATAACCCCAAGCTCCCAAGGGCTAATCCTAATGGCCCTCGGCTTCCTCCCAGAGAGGCGGTTGCGGGATCGACTAATTCGCCTCCCACCCTAAATGCGGGGGCTATTGGTAAGCATGGAAAATAGATGATCTCTGTACCAACTCGAACGAAATCTGGGGAGCACGATTTAAATGAAACTGACTTTGGTCCTACTGCTTTACCGCAGGGAGATATGCAGATCGACGATGCTGAAGAGGCGAGAGCGCTAACACCTCCAAGGAAACTAGAGAAGCAGCCCCTTTTGTTAAAGGCTCCCATATCTATTATGGCCTCTCCGATGAAAACTAAGAAGCTGACCCCTATATCCCCAGCTAAGTCCAAACAAAACTCCCGCAGCAAGGGGTGGAAGAGACTTGCGAGAACCCCCATCACCGATAACACCATCCCTTTAGGTGATGGGGGACGAACTTTGGCATTCCTACAGGGACGAAAGCGCAATGCCCCTTTTGGAGGGAATTCGAGTAAGGATGGAGGCAACCAAAAACAAAAGATCCAACAGACGGGGCCCGATAATGAAACAGAGGAAAAAACTCTTTCTATTGCAACGGCGGAGGCTGCCATGACGATGCAGCCCTGCCGATCACCATGATTTGCATATGTTGGAATGCCCGGGGGTTGGGGAGCCCCCGGGCATTCCACGAGCTTCGTCGGCTTGTGGCCGGATACTCCCCGGACTTATTATTTATTTGTGAAACCAAGGTTAACACTAATAAAAGCATAAGGTGGCGAACATTTTTGGGGTTTGACGGACAGTTTGCTGTTGACTCGCGGGGCGCCAGTGGTGGCCTTATGCTTTTGTGGAAACTTCCGTGCCCGGTTGAGATCCGTAGTTTCTCTATCGGACACATTGATTGTGTGGTTACTTCTAACGATTTGAAATGGCAGTTTACAGGGTTCTATGGACATCCGAAAGTTCAAAGACGCTCTGATTCCTGGGAACTCATGAGAAGACTTTCATGATGTGGTATAGAATAGCTACCTTGGATTATGGAAGGTGACTTCAACAAAGTACGCTGCCAGGCTGATTGCTGCCAAAGAAGTCGGCGACCGTGGAGTCAAATCGAGAGCTATAACCGAGCTCTTAAGTACTGCTGACTAAAATCGCTTCCCTGCGATTTAAAGTTCACTTGGCACAATCAACGTAAGGGTGAAGATGTGCGTTGGCTGCGCCTGGACAGATTTGTTGGCAACAGGTCTGCTTTTGACTTGATGGAGCTTAGGATGGTGAAGGGGCTTGATACTCATCGCTCGGACCACAACCCGCTGCTCCTTGATTTTTGTGTTAAAGATCTGATGACGGAAAAAGGGAATGGAGACAAACGCTTCTATTTTGAGCATAAGTGGCTGCTCGACAAAAACTTTCCTGCAGACTTTCTTGTAAATTGGTCTCGGTGGGGCTCCTATCCTTTACATGATCGTTTGAAAGCTAGCCAAGATTATCTTAAACAGTGGGTGAAAAAGAAATTTAAATCTCCCACGAGAGAATTAGTTAAGCTAAGGCAGCAACGTCTTAAGCTTTTGAAGACCGGGGCTGAATCCAAGAATTTTCGTAAAGAACTCTACAAACTCAACAAAGAGATCGAAAAGATGACTGAGGCGGAGGAAATCCATTGGAAACAACGCTCACGGGTGAATTGGCTTGGATTGGGGGACAAAAATACTAAATTCTTTCATACATTTGCTAGCAAAAGAAAGGGAAATATAATATCTCTAGCTTGAGGCATGCAGATGGAGTCGAAGTAAAAAAACAGAACGAGATTGCAGCTGTCATTCGCGACTTTTTTGCAGATTTATTTCAGACGAGCTCACCCAGCCCCAAGCTGATCTCAAAGGTTTCCGAGACCACGACCACCTTCTTCAGAAAGGCGATACAAGAGCAGATGGGATCGAACTTCACTGAGCACAAAGTCAGAAAAGTTGTCTTCCAGATGCACCCGAATAAGGTATCGTGGCCTGACGGCTACCCTCCTCTTTTCTTTCAGAAATTCTGGGGTGAGAGATTGGTGACTCGGTGACAACAGAGGTACTCAACGTACTTAATGGAAGAACCAGTATCCAGGAGTGGAACAAAACATTGATCGTTCTTATCCCCAAAATGAAAAAGCCAAAAGAAGTGAAGGATTTCCGCCTTATCAGTTTGTGCAACACTACTTACAAAATAGTGGCCAAGGTTTTAGCAAATCGGTTGAGAGCTCATCTACATCTTGTGATCGCTGATTCGCAGAGCGCTTTCATCCCGGGATGACTCATTTCGGACAACATACTGCTGGGATATGAATGTATGCATTGGCTCCGAAACAGAAAACTTGGCAATGATGGATTCGCTGCGGAAAAACTGGATATGAGTAAGGCCTTTGATAGAGTGGAGTGGCGCTTTCTCCAAGCTATGATGTCGGTGCTCCGCTTTCCCCTTCACTTGATTGACTTGGTTATGCAATGTATTTCCACAGTGGAATTCTCGTTTATGGTTAATTGCAGGGTATATGGATCCCTTATCCCTTCACGCGGCCTCCGACAAGGGTGCCCCTTGTCACCCTTCTTATTTGTTATTTGTGCACAGGGATTTTCGTCATTGCTGAGAAGTTATGAGAATCAAGGACTGTTTAGCGGCATCTCCCTCGCCCGTTTTCGCTCGACGATCACTAATCTCTTCTTCGCCGACGACAGCCTCATTTTCTTTAAGGCGAACGAAGAGGTAGCAAAGGGTTTTAAAGAAGTCCTCCATATTTATGAATCGGCCTCTGGTCAAGTGATAAACCTCGACAAATCAACTGTCTCTTTTAGCCCAAACACGAAGCAAAGCAATATTGATGGAGTACTCCAACAGCTGGGTATTTGCGAATCGCAAGGGCACGCCATGTACCTCGGCTTGCCCACTTTCATTCTCAAGCAAAAAAAGATCCAATTCGAGTACTTACGCGACCGGATCTTTAAAAAGTTGCAAGGGTGGGACAACGAACTCTTTTCTGCAGGAGGGAAGGAGCTTCTCATCAAGTGGGTACTTCAATCCATCCCTACCTATGCTATGGCGTGTTTTCGCTTGCCGGTTGGGATCTGCTCGGATTAGTGCTGCCAAGGGCCGAACGGAACCGGCGGTTCGACCCTGAACCGCCCCGCCGGTCAACGGTTCCGGCCCGGACCGTTGACCAACGGGCCGGTTCAGGGCCGAACCGCTAGTTATCCGGGCCGGTTAAGGTTCATAGGGTTGCCAACCCTGAACCGCCGGTCCGGCCCGCCGGTTCGGCCCGAAACCACCGGGCCCGGCGCTGGAACCGAGGAGAGCTGCTGGGTGGTGAGGGGCTGGCAGCCTGGCATGCATGCGGCAGGGGGGCAGCAGGGGGGTAGGCTAGGCAGCAGGCCTAGGCGCTTGACCGGCCATTCCCAATTCCATTTCACTCACTTTAATTCAAAATTCAAAATTTATGTTTTTGTTTTTTTTTTTTTCAAATTTTCATAATTATAATTCTACTTTTTCCCCACACAATTTTATCTAATTCACATTTTCCGCCACCCAATTTTATCTATAAATACCCCAATTCTTCCACCTTCAAAATCACTCCATTGTATTAACAATTCTACACTCTCCTCTCTTCTACTTCTAATTCTCCTCCATTCTTTATGTGCTATTGCTCTTGTTAAATTGCTCTTGCTCTATAATTCTTAAGCTATTCTCTTGCTTATTCAATTGCTTTACTTTATTGTTCTTGCTTTACATTATATTACTACTAGTACTACTACTAAGTACTAAATATTATACTATACTATATATTTCAATTACACTATCACTACACTCACTTGCTCATTTACTTTATTGTTCTTGCTTTACATTATATTACTACTAGTACTACTACTAAGTACTAAATACTATACTATACTATATATTTCAATTACACTATCACTACACTCATTTGCTCATTTACTTTATTGTTCTTGCTTTACATTATATTACTACTAGTACTACTACTAAGTACTAAATACTATACTATACTATATATTTCAATTACACTATCACTACACTCACTTGCTCATTTTCTTTATTGTTCTTGCTTATTATTCTCTAACCTCTATTATCTATATTATCTTCTCTACTTGTTTATTTGTTATCATGTCTCATGGTCGTGGTAACCGTGGCAAGTCTATCAATGTCGACCCCGAAGAAGATATTGATAGCACTCCCACTTCTCACGAGTTTACTCAAAATGTTCAAGTTCCATCATCATCCTCTAGGAGAAGGGTGAAAATGCCAGTTGAACGAGGACCTTTTGGCGCACGCCGGGAGGCTGCCGATTTGGCGGGTGAAGCATATGCTAGACAACTTCAAGAAGCAGAGGATGAAGAATATGCACGTACTTTGCATAACGAAGAGGCGGAGGAGGAAGCCGAGCAAGCACGTCACAACGTTGAGGAGGAAATCCCTCCCACTAGAGGTAACGGCAAGGGTAAGAGTAAATTACTTTCTTCTAATATTTTCACTAAACATTTTAGGAGGGAACCCGCTCCTAAAAATCCAAATGATGGTCCAAATGCTCCCGAGAGGTTCATTGCCTATTGCAGCTATTGCAACGCTACTTATCAATGGAAAGCGGGAGGGGGTTATGGCACCCTCGCAAGGCACATGGAGAAACAACACACTGTCGAGTATGGAATCCATACAACTCAAACTCAACTACATCCCGAAGCTTTCCAACGCCAAGGTAATGAACAAGGTAATGTTTTATGGAAATTTGATCAACTAAATGCTCGAGATTACATGGCTCGTTATGTTTCAATGGAGCATTTGCCTTTTAGACATGCCGATAAATTTACTTTTGAACATACTATGAAAAATGCTTATAATCCGGCCGCCAAAAAAATTGGTCGAACTTCTATGTGCAAAAGTATTCGGCGACAAGCCGAAGAAAGAAAATGCGATTTACGAAAACATTTTAAGAATTTAAATCAAAAATTTTCCATATGTTCCGACATATGGAGTGATTCTTTCCAAAGATATTCTTATATGGGTATTACTTGTCATTGGGTTGACGAATGTTGGTTAATTCAAAAACGTTTAATTGCATTTAGAGATTTTAATGAAATACATAATGCTACTAATATTGCTCAATTGATTTCTGTTTTAAATGAGTATCGCATTTTAAACAAGATATTTTCTGTTGGATTCGATAATGCATCCGCCAACACCGCCTCCATTCCCGAGTTAGTTGCCGCGTGCGCACCCTCATTCGAAGGTAGGTATTTTCATGCTCGTTGTATTTGTCATATTTTAAATAGATGTGTACAAGATGCTTATTCTCTTATTAATAATGTTGTTGATCCCATTAGACAAGCCGTTAATATGTTGCATAGAAAAGCCGCTATTGGCAAAAAATGGCAAAAATATTGTCGTCACAAAAAAATTCGATATACAAATTTTGTTAAAGATGTTTCTACACGTTGGAATTCTACATTTGGCATGCTTGCATCTACCATGGAACATGTTGAGCATTTATGTGATTTTTTTAGAGCAACTCCCGAGGCTAACTTGCTTTTATTGCCCTCTTATTGGAAACAATGTGGTAGTTTATTTCAACTTTTAAAGGTTTTTCAAAATGCTACTACGGATTTATCCGGTGTTTATTATTGTACTAGTATTAAAGTTTTAGAACATTGCATGTTTATTGGTATTGCTTTAAATGATTGTTATAAAAAGAATGATTTGAAGGATGTATCATATCAAATGATCATTAAGTGGCTTAAATATTTTCTTGAAATTCCCGATGTTTTTTTAATTGCTAAGATTTTAGATCCTACAATGAAAATTAGCGGTGTTTATCGTCTGTTAGAAATTTATTATGGTACCTTTAGAGATATTTATGAGTCAAGATTAAGAAATAATGAAATGCTAGAATGGTACCTTCCGAACTTAGATGATATTAAACATAGAATAGATATGTCACACCCCAATTCTTGAAGGAATAAATATAATCGAGGTGTGAATAATTCATAGAAATAAACAAGGGAAAAACCTTGTTAAAAGCCGAAATAGGATAGAAAGTCGGGCTGTGCCCCTTTGGATCACAAGTTTTGCTGAAGAAGGGTTTTCTTCAGTTTACGGTTGTGTGCACCAGGCAAGCACACGGGTACGGTTTGCAGTGCACCAGTGAAGCACTTGCGGAGTGGATTGTTGGTCTGATCAACTAGCCGTGGATGTAGGAAAGGGTTTTTCCGAACCACGTAAAAGTCTCTGTGTTATTTACAGCTTTCAGTTTTACATTCTTACTTGTGCTTTTCTATTGATAAAACTGAACACTGACTAATAGTAAAGAGAAACCTTAATCCAACTATCTGCTCCACTGAGGCTATTACGAAACCAAGTTTAATTTCCGCTGCGTATGATATCAATCTGACAAAACTATCCTCTGATAGTAAGGAAGAATGATATCATCTCTATCTTTGCAAACACGACTGAAGCCCTTACTTGGATCAGTTAAGTTCCAGTAACTTAACTGATAACTCATTACTGAAGAGCTTTCAGTATCAGTCGTCAACCCTGTTGGTCAAAACTGATTTCAGTAAAACAGGAGTCCTTGTTTGCGTGCAAAGTTTCGTTTTGATCTCTAACTGAGATCCCTCTGATTGAGGTCAGTAGATTAAGTCAAAAATAGCCCATAGGTGTATTCCCCCCCCCCCTCCATACACCTATTCGAGACCCTCAGGACCTAACAATTGGTATCAGAGCAGGTTGTTCGCAAGAACTATCTGCATCTGACTAGGTTCTACTTGAACTAGATCCTTTTTCTTAAAGGTCTCGAAAAAGTTTTACTCTTTCTTTTTGTGCTTGATATCTACTCTATCTGCTGTTATCTGTTCTCTCTTTTTTGATGGAGACTAACCACAGCAGATTATCTTCTCTACCTATGTTTAGTATTGAAAAATACGACATATGGAAGTTTCGGCTTGAAAGCTTTCTCACCGCCCAACATTGCCGAATGTGGGAAGTCATCACCAGCGGACCGATCACCATCACCGAAACTGTCAAAAGGATTCCTAATGATCTCCATCAGGATCCTTACGATGAGGTCCAGCCCAAGTCAAAGGCAGACTTCACCACAGAAGAAAGGAAGCAAGATGAGTTAGACAACCTCGCCAAAAGCATCATCTCCGGCACTGTTCCCGACAAGCATGTCATGAAGATCATCAAGTGCGAAACTGCAAAGGAGATGTGGGACATTCTGGAAAAAATGTGCGTAGGTTCCGAGGAAATCAAGGAGAATAAGCTATCAATAGCTTGCCAGAAATTCGACTCCTTCCTCATGCTCAAGAATGAATCTGTCGAGGAAATGGAACAAAGATTCAATCTCATCTTGAATGAAGTTCAATCCATTTCCAAAGACAAATACACTCAATGAGAAATCAACCTGAAGATTCTTCGAGCACTGCCACGTGGAGAATGGCAGATCTATTCAGTCGCTCATCAACATAAGCCAGGATTCAGTCAGCTCCCGACAAACAAGCTTTTCTTCGATCTCATGGCAAATGAGTTCGACCTTCTGAGAAATCTTGGTAACAAGAAGGCTGGAGGATCAGACGAAGATGGTCCATCAACCTCAAGAGGAGTTGCACTGAAGGCCTCAACCAGAGAAGGCAAGAAGCAGATCAAGGAACCAACGGAACTCAACCCAGACGACTTCTTCAGTCAATATGCCTTGTTGACTGAAAGATTCAACAAGATGGAGTCCAAGTTCCGGAAGTACAGAAGGTTCCACAAGCAGCACTACAAAGAAAAAGAAAGAGAAGGCAACTCCAGACATTCCACAGATTGAAGCGGAGAAAGGAAGTTAGCCGCTTACGACATCAAAGATATGGAATGCTTTGGATGTAGAAAGAAAGGGCACTTTCGACATGAATGCCCTGATCTGACTCCAGCTGAGCGCAGGGAACTGAAAGCTAAGAAAGATCGTAGCTTTTCAAAGAAGAAAGCGATGGTTGCTGACGATGCTGACTCTTCCAAGGACACATTAGAATCATCCGACTTCGACAGTTCCAGCTCAGATGATGAGAGCCGAGCCCTGATGGCCAATGAATCAGAAAGCGTGGCTGACAACAGCTACGACAATGGAATGAATGGCTCAGAGGTAAACTCTCACTCAAAAACTCCATTTACTGATAACTTCCTGATGCTTTCAGGAGACCACTCAGAATCTGGAGATAGCTCATCCGATGAAACTGACGAGTTTGATCAGCTCATGACTGATCACTGTCAGCTGAGGAAAATGTTCGAAGATCTCCTCAAGCAGAATCAAAAAATGGACAAGGAGATCAATGATGAACGAGCTAAGAATCAGACAATCATCTACTTTCCGGATGAAACTTGTCTTGATCAGCTAATCATGGAGAACAGCCGACTGGAAAAAGAGCTCAGAATCTCCAATTCAGAATGTGAAAGAGCGTCTCATGAAATCAAGAGGCTCAATCACAAGCTGGAAGAAACAGTCAAGAACTGCATGATGCAGTCTCCCATGATGAGCAACTTTCCATCGAAAGGACTGGTCAACAGCATCGGAGGAAAGGTTTGCATCTTTACAATTTGCAAAAGCTTGTATGGTATGTTGGTTCAGTAGAATAGCACATATAAAATGCTTGGATTATGCAATCGAAGCAAACGAGATAAGGGGTTTAAGAGGAAACCTTAAGAGGTTTCGGTTGAGATTCGTTCTTGTTGTTGCTTGAATGAGGAGTTGATGGTTTAACTTCTTAAAGAATGGATAATGAATGCGCCGAGAAGGGTGAAGTAAATTTAGAGAAAATAGGTTGTCTTCCTTAAGAAGGGATAATGAAAATAATAAATGAAACGTGGAGTCACCCTCTCCACACTTGCTTAATCAAGATTAACAAAATATCTTACTTGCTTAATCAAGATTAACAAAATATCTTGATGTTTAGTGGGTTGATTTGGGCTCAAGGATTAGTGAATTGATTTGGGCTTAATGGGCTTGGACATTGATGAGGAGTAATATATGCGGAACAGGGGAATGACTTTACCAGGGGAATCACGGGGAGCAGCGATATAGCTTTCGTCAGAGGAGTCACACTCGTTAGAGGAATCATACTCGCCAGAGGAATCACACTCGGCAGAGGAATCATACTCGTTAGAGGGATCACACTCGTCAGAGGAATCATACTCGCCAGAGGAATCACACTCGGCAGAGGAATCATACTCGTCAGAGGAATCACACTCGTCAGAGGAATCACACTCGGCAGAGGAATCATACTCGTCAGAGGAATCACACTCGGCAGAGGAATCATACTCGTCAGAGGAATCACACTCGTCAGAGGAATCATACTCGCCAGAGGAATCACACTCGTCAGAGGAATCATACTCGTCAAAGGAATCACACTCGGCAGAGGAATCATACTCGTCAGAGGAATCACACTCATATTTGAATTAATATGCAATGCACAAAATAAAATTAATAACTTGAAAATTTACAAATGCTTTCGTAAATCACTTTTGTTGGAATTAAAATAAATTCTTTTTCTCAATCCAGCGTGAATCATCTTAAATCTAAGTTCAAAATTATTCTAAACTTAGCTCGAGGAAACGGGGTATTACAAGATAACACACTTAGAGCTTTGTTTAATGACTATGAACAAAAATATATGCTTGCAAACCCCTCATACTCTTCAAGTGGCACTACTAGTTCACAAGGTCAATATGGCTCCTCCACCTTAGGAAGTAGTTTTGATAAAAACGAATGGGCTCAAGCCGCTTATTCATTTATGAATACACAAAGGAGCTATACTACTAACGAGCTAGATATATATTTATCTAGTACATTTGCTTTCAAAAATGTAGGGGGTATACAATTTGACGTCTTGAGATGGTGGTCCACGCACGAGAGGGAATATCCCATACTCGCCACCATGGCCAAGGAGTTATTCGCGGTCCCGGCCTCCACGGTCTCCGTCGAGCAAGCATTTAGCGTTGGTGGGCTTGTCTTGGACGAAAGAAGAAGCAACATGGATCCTCGAAACATGGAGGCCACCATGTTGCTTGATGATTGGTCCAAAGTCGAGTTGCGACAACAAGAGAATGAATGGGATCAAGCCGACGAGAGCCCTAACGATGAATTCACCGAGTCCGAACGATCCGAGCCCGGCGAGGACTACTATTAGGTAAGTTAAGGTAAAAGAACTACGTGGGCTTTGATTCTTCATTATTCAATGAAGATACGTAGGCCACTCAATTTTAATATTTATATTAAAATTGAGCTCAAGCCCTTAATTTTTTTTCCCCCCTGTTAGACAACTCTCTTTCGGAATTTATTGTAAACTTGTAATGAATTAGTTATTTAGTTAGTGTTAGTTTGTTTACTTATTCAATTTTGAAGATTGTAATTTGTATCCTTATAATATTTTTTGTATACATAGAATAAATTCAATTTTTATGCATTATTTTGATTGTCAATGTGTTAGAATTATTGTACTTTTATTGTATTTCAATTTTCAACACAAGTCGTTTAATAAATAAAAAAAACACAAGCATTACTTAAGAATTAAGATGACATAACAAAATATTATGTTAAAAATATACTCCCTCCGTCCCGGCCAAGACGCTACATTTCCTTTTCGGCACGGGATTTAAGGAGTTGTAGATTAGTATTTTAAGTGTGTAGTATAAAAGTGATAAAGTAAGAGAGAGAATGTAATAAAGTGATAAAGTAGGAGAGAGAATGTAATAAAGTGATAAAGTATGAGAGAGAATGTAATAAGGGATTAATTAATTAGTGCTAATTATATACTTAAAATCCCTTATTTTTTCCATTTATGGAAATGTTGCATCTTCGTTGGGACGGCCCAAAAAGGAATATGTAGCATCTTGGCCGGGACGGAGGGAGTATTAATTGTCATGTTTATAAAATATAAATTTTCAACAAGTCATTTAATTTCAAAATATGACATAAAAGATATTACATGTTTATATTTTCGATTTCAACACATGTTTATATTTTATATTGTAAGTTGAATTAAAATTTTGAAATTTCATCACAAATCATTTAATTTCATAAAATATACATTTTCAACACAAGTCATTTAATTTAAAAATATGACATAAAAACTATTACATGTTTATATTTTTTTCGATTTCAACACATGTTTATACTTTATATTTAAAGTTGAATTAAAATTTGGAAATTTCATCACAAATTCACAATCATTTAATTTCATAAAATATAAATTTTCAACACAAGTCATTTAATTTTAAAATATGACATAAAACATTTAATTACATAAAAGGAAAAAAAAATATGACATAAATCATTTAATTTCATCACAATCATTAAATTTTCTACACAAGTCATTTATATTATATATTATAAGATTTAAGTTGAATTAGAATTTTGAAATTTCATCACAAATCATTTAATTTTATAAAAAAGAATACAAAAAAATTGAAAAAAAAAAGGAAAAAGCCCGGAACCGCCGGTTCAGGGTCAGAAAACCGGCCCTTTACATTTCATCCGGGCCGGTTCAGGTTCGCCGGATTCCCGACCCTGAACCGCCGGTTCGGGCCCGAAACCGGCGGTTCCTGAACCGGCGGCAACACTAGCTTGGATATCGAAAAGGCATGCTGTGATTTTTGGTGGGGAGCTAACGAGAATGGAAAGAATATTCACTGGGCTTCTTGGGATCACCTCTGCAAACCAAAAGCTAGAGGTGGGGTGGGCTTCCGAAAATTATGTGCATTCAACCAAGCCCTCCTCGCTAAGCAAGTTTGGCGGCTGCTAAAAAATCCGAACACTCTATTGGGGAGAGTTTTAAAGCAAAGATATTTCAAAGAAGGAAACTTGATGGAGGCCAAGGTATCTCCCAACTGCTCCTATACATGGCGATCTTTATGTTGGGGTAGAGAACTCATTGCTCGTGGATTACGCTGGAAAGTCGAAGATGGACAAAGCATCGGGGCCCTCAAAGATCGTTGGATACCGGGAAGGGACATTTGGCAGGTGCAGCCTACTCAAACTGAGAATAATCTTTTGAAGGTTGCTGATTTTATCTCTACTGATCGGCAGTGGAATAAAGACAAACTCTCGGAGGTCTTCCCTGCTTTTTTGGTACCCGCTATCTGCACAATTGATATTCTGCACGAACCGAGAAGTGATACCTTCTTTTGGGGCTTTGATGAAATGGGGCGCTACTCCGTTAAATCCGGGTACGTACCTGTGCGCTACAGATTTTTATACCACTCCGGAAAATGTGTCTTCTTCCTATGATGAACACTGGTCGAAGAAGGTGTGGAGTTTGCACGTCCCACCTAAAGTTAAACATTTTTGCTGGCGAGCTCTCAATAATTTAGTGTCGGTTGATGCTATTCTCGCTAGCCGGCATATTCCGGTCTCTGGCATTTGCTTATGGTGTAGGAGAGACTGGGGAACTATTGTTCATTGTCTGATTTCGTGTGATAGGGTCCGAGATGCTTGGAAGAATACGGGGTTTTGGGAAGATATCGGTCCTTTGGTGCACTTGTCCCTGCGTGATCTCAGCGGTGCGGTGCTGGATCGAAAGGGTGTTGAAGGTCTTGAACTTTGGTGCTTTCAGCTGTGTTTTGTTTGGAAAAAGTTTGTGTGATATCAAGCACAACCCGACTCTTGAGAATGCGAAAGTGGACTTGCAAGAATGTCGACTCCGACTAGAAGAATACAAGAAAGTGCGGCTGCATACATTCATCCCAGGTCGAGTGTTGCCTCTTGAGGGAGAGCGACGATGGTAGCCTCCTCCACAAGGTGTTCTCCGACTCGACGTCGACGTTGCTTTCGATGAAGGGGGGCAGCGGCTGGGAGCCGGTTTCATTCTCCGTGATTCAGGGGGCTCGATTGTTGCAGCAGCCTGCCAACGCATTAGCTATACCCCCACGGTGTTACTCGGAGAATTTAATGCAATGATGCTTGCGATTGATTTTTGTCTTGAGAATGACTTAGGCCCAGTTGTTCTTTACTCGGATTCTCTTATTGCTATCCATTTGCTTCAAGACGGATCCCGGGGCACCGAATCTCTTTGTGATGAGACCTGGGAGGTGCTTCAACAGGTGAGGGACAGTGTGGTGCTTGAGTTCTTTCATGCTAGACGTGAAGCTAATAGAGCGGCCCATGAGCTTGCTCGTTTTGCTTTTTCTGTTTCCGATGTAATGATCTGGAAGTCGGGTTTCCCAACCTGGCTTCAAGATATTGCACTCTCTGATTTATAATAATATTTTCGTTTTCGCCTAAAAAAAAAGTGAAACACTGAATAAGATTAATTTAATAAAATAATATTTTTATATAATCGTAACCAAAAAATTAGACTAGTTTTTTTTAAACATTTTTAAATAAAATAACGAACTAATTTTATAGGACAAAGAGAGTATTATTTATTAAAATTTCATTAATTATTTTTATTTTTGAACGTTACATACCATATTAGCAACGAGGCACAAAATCACTTACGTAACTTAATAAATTCGTCTCTTGTGTGTTCGCAAAGCAGTAATAACATAAAAAAAGTACTCCCTCCGTTCCACTATTATTGTCCTACTTTTCTATTTGGGCCGTTCCACTATTGTTGTTTCATTTTCATATAAGGTAATAAATAACCCTTCAAAAAATATGGATCCTACCACTTGTTATCACTTTACAACTTTTTTTTAATTATTGTGCCTAAAAATTTTGAGACAATAATAATGGAATGGATGGAGTAATTTTTTTTTCTTAATTAATCACTTAAGAATCCCAAAAAAAGAAAAAAGAAAACGAAGTTGTAATGGTGAAGAGAAAATAAATACATTAAAAAAGTGAATGATAATAAAATTGAAAATGTTTGGCGCATAACCCGAAAATTGCAATTCTATGCAGAGGGTCCTGTTCCTGCAGGAGCTCCAAAATCCGTCGTGTCTCCCCATAATCAGCACAAAATCGAACACATCCGATCCCCGCCAAATACGTGTCTCTCGGCACGTGCCAGCTCCTCTTCTTGATCTTTTTGGCAGCCGCCTTCGCTCCTTCCTCGCGGCCCTTGGCCTGCCCGAGTAATGATTCCCTACACCGCGGTGGAGGGGTGTAGGGGGGACCACCCATGTCGGGTGAGAAATGATTCTCACCGTTAGCTGTTTGTGTTGATGGTGGGATTTGTACTAGGCGTGGCGTGGAGGCCCGATCGGGAAAGTGGGCCCCAAGGCTGACCTCTTCCTTTTACCCACTAGAGCGGCGCTGTACAAACTCATGGGATGCTCACTCTCAAATTCTGTTTTTATCATCTGCCAAATTATATGTTTGTTTTACTTTACTAATCACCAAAAGCACAAATAACTGATCGTAAATGCAAAATAAATACTACGCTTCATTAATGCAAAAATAACATACATTAGTTATTTTATGTACTATTTTTATTTTCTTGTTGGTGTAATGTTATATTTCAGCACTTCACGTTATTAAAGATACTAATATAACTGAATTAACTATAATATATATAAACTTTTAATAAGAATAAAAAGAATTTAGTAAACAGCTAATACAGCAACAATAAAAAAAATGGGGGATGTCAGAACACCGCATATGAATACGCCAAAATTAAAATCGAGTTGTGCTATTCTCCAGCACTATTGGAGATGTTTAATTAGTCATTGCCTATGATGTACGGATTCTTCAAAAATTAGCATGTACCGCAAATCGGATTTTTTTAGGGTGTGATTCTCTCGGATTCTCGTTGGATTCGCACCCGATTCGCCACGTGACGTATCCTTTAAAAAAAATTATAAAAATAAACCGGATTCGCAAATTCCATAGGCAAAATTCATATAACTCGTGCACGAAAGACCTACACAAGGTTATTTTAATAATTTTATTTTCAGTTATGACTTATATATTGGACTAATAACATTTGAATTGTTATATTGTTGCTCAATTAACTTATATAATTGAAAATGCTTAATTTTTGGGTAAAATAAAATGTAAATTACATCTAATTAATTTAAGAAAATTTAAATTGTATATATTTTATAAACATTATATATCATAAAATTTTAATAATTAGATGTACCATTGCCGAATCGCACCCTATAATTTTTAAAAACCAGTATCCCCGTACCCGTATCGTATCGCCCCCGCATCCGCACCCCCGTACCTATGCAACATAGGTCATTGCCCATACAAGAATCAGACACCTATGTTAACCGATTTTTTTTGGTATTTTTGATTTGGCCGGTTTTTTACTAATTTGTTTACATTTTCATTTTATCTTAATTTCTGTTTTCATTTACCAAAAATTTTTTTCAAAAATTATTTTTTATTTTTGAATTGTTTTTATTTATTTTTTTCGATTTTATTTATTTTTCTTTTAAAATATTCTTTCCTTAAATTTCTCAACTACTACTTTTTATCTTATCCTAACTATATTTTATTTACATTTTTATTTTACCTTAATTTCCGTTTTCTTTGCCAAATTTTTATTTTCAAAAATTATTTTTTATTTTTGAATTGTTTTTTTATTTTTATTTTTGATTTTTTTTATTTTCTTTTAGAATATCATTTCCTTACATTTCTCAACTACTTTTTATCTTATCCTAAATACTATATTTTATTTACATTTTTATTTTACCTTAATTTCTGTTTTTTTTTGCCAAGTTTTTTTTCAAAAATTATATTTTTTTGGAATTTTTTTATTTGTTTCAAAAAATTTGTCATTATTTTTTATTTCACTAATTTTGATTTTGTTCTAAAAATAATCCTAGATTTGTTTCCACTAAATTATAGATTCTAATTCTCCTAAATATAATCCTAGATTTGTTTCCACTAATTTAGAGATTTTTAATTCTCCTAAAAATAATCCTAGATTTGTTTACACTAATTTAGAGATTCTAAATCTCCTAAAAATATTCATAGATTTGTTTCCATTATTTTAAAGATTCTAATTCTCCTAAAAATAATCCTAGATTTGTTCCACTAATTTAGATATTATAATTCTCCTAAAAATAATCCTAGATTTTTTTCTACATATATTTTATTTTTTGATATTGTTTTTTTTAAAATTTTCGCCCAAAATAATATTTAGAAGTCGTTTTTATAAAAAAAAAATAAGGGTAAAGTTATTTTAATTGCGAAAATTATTTTTTTTTTCGAATTTCATGAGCAAAAAACATTTTGAAGATTGTTTTTAAAAAAAATCAAAATAAGGAAAAAGATGCTGGAGGGATTTCATGAACTTGAGACCTATATAAAATGTGAATGATACTTTGTCACCTTGTCCGGTAGTGGCAACCGCATAAATCCTTGGCTAGAATTAAAAATATAATGATTCATGCGATTGGACATCGAACGAAAAATTTAAATAACATATACATTATTTAATCTCTTATAATAAAGTATTAATTAATTAAAGTAAATTAGTGAATGTCAGAAAAAATAAAATCAAAAGACTATTTAACATATACTTGAATGAAAAACAAGGTATTATTGTAAATAATACAATGAGGTGAAATGATTCATATGATTTCGCTTAACTATGTAACGAAGTCGATATAATTATTCGTTATAAAATAAATATTTATTAATTAGTTTAAGTTAAATTAGTGATTTTGAGGAAAATAAAAAATAAAATGAGGTGAAATTGTTCCTATGAATGTATTTCGCTCGCAAGACTATGTATAACAAGTCGATTCAATTATTCGTTACAAAATAAAGATTTATTAATTTTTTTAGTTAAATTAGTGATTTTGAGGAAAAATAAAATAAAATGAGGTGAAATGGTTCATATGAATGTATTTCGCTTGTAAGACTATGTACAATATGTTTATAATTTTCCGTACTTTAAAAAAAAAACACCGCACTCTATGTTTAACATACTTACTACTTACATATAAAACTTATTCAATATTGATTGGGTTTTCTATAAGATTTTGAGTGATTGTACGCCATGTGTTTGAATTTTCTATAAGATTTTGAGTGATTTTTTACCATGAAGAAAATCTAAAAGATATTCACTACTCCTTTATGATTTATTTGCCATGAAGAAAATCAAAATCAAATCTTCACAAAACAATGAAAAATTTCAGTCTTCTCATCTCCAAAAGAGCTAAAATTACAGAAGTAAAAAAACAGAAAATAGAAAGAATTAAAATCGAATAATACTAAAAAACGGTTGAGATAATTTTGGAAAGGATATTCTAGTGGAAACAAATCAAAAAGATTGCTGAAAATAGAACCCTCAATAATCGGACAAATTTACCCTAAAAAAAATAATCGGACAAATTAAAAAGGAAAAAATAGTCAATTCATAAATTTTTGAAAAAAATAAAAAAAAAATCAAAAAACAAATAACATAAATTTCAAAAAAAAATATTTTCAAAAAAAAATTTGTTTTCGGAACAGTAAAAAAAATAATATATGAAAAAATAATTACTCTAGGATTATGTTTACAACAATTCATAAATTCGTCGAAAAAATAAAATAAAATTTCAGAAATGAGTAAATAAATAACAGTTCGAAAAAAATCATAAAATTTTCAGAAAAAAAAAAACAATTTTTGAAAAAACGGAAAAATATGAAAAAAAATGAAAATACAAAATAAATAGGATAAGATTAAAAATAGTTGAGGAATTTAAGGAAAGGATATTTTAAAAGAAAAATAAAAAAAATAAAAAACAATTCGAAAATAAAATATAATTTTTGAAAAAAAAAAATTGGCAAAAAAATGAAAAAAATAGGAAAGAAACGAAAATACAAAATAAATAGGATAAGATTAAAAGTAATTGAAGAATTTAAGGAAATGATATTTTAGTAAATCCACAAATTAGCAAAAAACCGGTCCAATCAAATTAATCCTAAAAACCGATTTTTAGCGTAGGTCTCTAGACACCTAGGTGGCTAAAAATCACTTCTCTTATAAATTATTAAAGACTCTCTCTTTCAGGAGATGGTTGGTTCAAGTCTTCTACCAATGACGTGTGGATTGTATTTTGTTTAGATGTTGAATTGTATTTGTTTGAATATATTTGATGTAGTTTGTAATTAAGATTATTGTTAGTTGATTGATTCAAATCTCGTCGGTAGCGTGTGAATTATATTTTGTTTGAATGTTGAATTAGATTTATTTGAATATTTGATCTAATTTGTAATAGCATTATTGTTATTTGGTGTATTCAAACATAATATATATGTATCTTATACCTCTTAAAAAAATATACATAAATTAATGATTTTTTTTTCATTTTTATTCTCATTTTTGCTAAAAATGATGTACTTAGGTTAATGATAAAATATTCAATAAACATATCAAATAAAAGATCGTGACAAAAGCTTTAATTTGATATGTTACTCACTCCGACCTATAAGAAATCATCTTTCTTTCCAACTGTCACATAAGTAAGTATAATTTTTATTTTGGGACATGACCTCTCACATTATCTACCACACATTATAATTTTTTTTTTAAACTAGTGGATCCCTTTCTCCATTCAATATATTATCTACCAAATATTTCTTAATACTTATGTAATCTATCAAGTGATACTCTCTTACGGGACAAAATGAGTATGTAAAAAATAGATTTTAAATAAAATAGTCATACAAGTAAATTTTTTTTTTTTTTTTAAATCTTCTATATCCTCTCCGATGGGGATGGTATTAGGCCCACTTATTTATTACTTCATCCGTCCCACAAAAACATGAACATTTTATCATTTTTGGTCGTCTCACAAAAACATGACATTTCTGTTTTTGTACACTACCCCACCACAATTCTTTTACTTTTTATTTCTACTTTTCATAAGGTGTGACCCATTTTTCACTAATAATACACTTTAATCTAACCTTTCTTAAAACCCGTACCACTTCTAAATGTTCATATTTTTGTAAGACGAATTAAGTATAAAATAGGCCCAAATACATGTACCATAGGCCAATAAACCTGACAAAAAGCCCACACCAAAAGGAGCCCAAATTAAGTCACAACGTTGAAGATGGGATCTGAGGACAAACGTTCCGCCAGCATTGAGGAAGAAGAAAACGAAGAAGATGAAGGAGATAGAATATCCAAAAGAAGGCCAAGAAAAGTTCTAGAACAAACAAATCTGCCTACACAATCTAGGAATGCAAAGCTGAAGAAAGTGCAAAGGGAGATAGCTCAAAGAATTTTGAGAAGAGACTAACGCCGGTTAACATCGTTGACCCCTAGAATATGCAGAGCTAGAAAAGAAGACAAAAAACACTTTATAGCTAACACTACGTGGCACATATAGAAGTGGTCCCATAACCGCTTCCGCAGGTGGTTTCTTAACAACCCCTGATACATGGAGGGGGCTGAATATTCATTGTCGGCCAACGTGGCACTTAAGGATTTGAAGAGACGAAACTATCCTTCAACCTTAAGAAGAACAAAGCTAAAATGACAGAAATGCCCCTCCGTATTTAGAGCTAAAATTACTAAAATGCCATTTAGTTATAATAGTCTATAAATAAGGTGAGGATCACCACTGTAAACACACATTCAAATCCTTAGCATAAATTTTACCCAAATCAATACAAACTCGAGATTCATTTTACATTTATTACATTTCTTACCATTAGGAATTCAAAATCATCTTCAAACTAAATTATTCAAACTCATCTCATATCTTTGCTATAAAAATCAAGAGGACCTCGTTGTTTCATCATTAATCAGCCAACGAAGCTTCGTTCTGACAAAGCTCCGTTCCGACAAAGCTTTTGTTTGTTTCGGTCAGTTTGTTGCTAAAGAGATACCAAAGTTCCATTTAACAGGTCATGATCTTTTTTTTAAGCTTAGTATTTCGTGTTGGTCGGAACCACCTTCACCAACTAGCGTTGTCAATGGGAAATGTGTTTAAGACACTGATGTATTCTTATTTGTTTTCGTTCTTGTGTTCTTCTTGTTTCATCACGATTTCCATGTGTAAGCCTATCTGTGCATAAATCCCATGCAGATCTGTTGAAATTTGTTGAATGGTCAAGACTCCAGCCGATCCCTACCACCCATCATCAGTTGAAGACAGACATAGTTATGTTACATGGGGAAGGGCAAAGCCACTTCCTCTTCAAACGTCGAGGCCCCAACGAAAACAACACCATACAAGAAGTGTGTTCCTCATCAGTCTACTCCAAAAAAGGCCAAAACACCAAGAAAACTGCTAATAGAGAACTTGGAGGATCAGTTGCCACCCTTAAGCTGAGTATGTATCAACTACAAAATCCGATGACTCGGATACTTGCACACTGGTCATCCGGATTAAGAAAAATAAGAAAACGCATGCTGAAGAATCTTCAGCCAAAGCATCATCCTACTCTTCCGAGAAATCCGCTGACGAATCTCCATTTTCCTCTTACGAAGAATTAGATGAAGAATCTACCATCAAATCTAAGGAGTAATTAGTATCTACCTTTTTCTCTCTTTCATCCATCATTGCTTTCGGTGAACACTTTAAACAACAGGAAACACAAACCCCTATGAATAAGTACAAAGAATTCTACAGTTTAAGCCTCACGCTCAAATTAAACGAAACCTCCCACAGCATGATTCTCACACCCATATTGAAAGAGTCTTTCCCACTCCCATCAAACAAAGTCTCCAACAACATGAATCTCACATTTATGTTGATATTCAATCTTCCATTCCTACTGATACTACTCCACATGTTGAGTCTCACGCTCAAATTGAAAATCCAAAAACTGAAACTCCTTACCATGAGACTCACTCTCTTACTGTAAATGTGCTAGAATTAACCTATCTTTTTCTCAGCCGCCAACTGATAAGGCTGCTGCTATTCTTTAAAGTCCCTGAGAGAGAGGGACACACTGCTATTAGAGCATATATACGTTTGAATATCTGAATTTATTGCCAGTAATTGCATTATAAATTAATTTATCCTATTGCGTATGTATTTAATATGAAGATCCGTTTTCCGATACTTCACTACAAATTTCCTAACAAAAGTAAACATATTCTTGGAAATCACCTACGAATCTCAATGAAGATATCGACGGTCAAATCTAATCAAAATTTCATACCTAATGTTTCAACATGCAGGGCTAGAAAGCTGAACAAAGGCAACGGCGGTAACCGCCAGTCACAGAGCTTCTCCTTCAAGTATTATAAACCATTACGTTATAAATATAGGAGCTTATTTTTCTAAGATATATCACCTTTGAAAAGTTCCATGCATTCTCCAAACACAATTTTTTCCAAAATCTTTCTTCTCATTAACTCAACAAAAATACTCTTGCCTTTTCAAAACAAAATCATTCAAGGCAAACATCTACTCACTATGGGGCTTATTGATAATGTGATGGAAAAATTGGAGATGCAAAAGCTCACAGTGAGGCTGCACCCTCAGACTGGGAAGTAAAAATAATTCTCTAACATCTTTCCCAAGAAAAATCCAAAAAAGGGTTGGATAGGTCTTTCTTATTGTGGCCTCTTAAAGAGAATATAGCCCAGCAAGCAGTCGTCTTCTTAGTAATCATCCTAGATGACCTGAGCATGTTTATGGTAATCTTCAAATCTAACATTTCTCTCCTTAAAGTCCAGATAAATCTTCAGTAGGAGATAAATACATCATGTTGCTTGGGTGGAGAGATGCACAGCCCCAAACCAACCGTTATGGAGTGAAAATGAACATCACCCACTCGGGGGTATCTCTTGGCGACAACGCTGGTCTCCCTGTGTTTTGACACTGGAATAAATCCAAAGCCAGGGACCAGACATTGCACAGTGGTCACAGTCTCTCTCTCCTCGGGATCTTCATCGATGATCTCCCTTTTGATGAATGCCAAAAAAGGGGAAAGTATAATGGTGAGATGATATAGAGATCAAGATCCGATATCGCAATCAGTAGAAGCGGCCATCCAGCCTACTGAAAGAGGTCGGAGCTAGCCTTCCAAAAGCAAAGCAAAGACGCCATCGTGTGTGGGGGGGAGGGAGGGGGTAATGAGTCAGCTATCAACAGATGAGAAGGAGTTGGCTTGAAGTTCAGGAAATTGATCGGAAAGATCCAATGAAAATACTTAGTAGAATAAGTGTAGAACAATTGTTTTGTAACTTTGGCTAATGTATTATGTAACTAATCAATAAAACCTTTCTATTGATAATAATTACTTGTCGAATAACTAAAAGTATATGTTCTCGTGAGTAAAAATTACAATTATCGTAAAAAAAGTAATAAATTTAAAATATTAAATTTTTTCATATGAATAATTATATTTTTTCTTACGCTAATAATTACTTGACCAAATAGTTAAAAGTATAAGTTCCTGCAAGTAAAACAACATTACTTTCATTCATATCAATAATTATGTTTTCTTGCACCAATAGTTATTTGACCAAATAACTAAAAGTACGAATTCTCATAAATAAAAGTAATAATTATCATAAACAAATGTAATAATTTAGTAACATTACAATTCAATGTAACAATAATTACTTTCTATTATGATAATAATTACTTGACCAAATAAATCAAAGAATAAGCAATAAAATTAAATAAACAAAGCTGCAATAGTTACAAAACTGAATAAATTCATAAAAATTTATACAATCATTTCAAAATTCTGTATCAATCAGCTCTATGCATATGAATTGATCAAATCCATTATTAATTCTGCATTCTGCAAATTTGGCAAATCCATTATTAATTCTGATATATACATCTTCGTTGGGGGTGACAAATTTGGGGATCCAGGGTTGGGAAGATCGCTGGCCACCGTGAAGATCGCCAAAAATCAAGGAGGGGTGGAAATCACCCGAGAAGAATGGGGAAGAAGGGCTGCTGTATTTAGCCGAAGAAAGAGGAGGATATAGGCCGCATTGGCGTCACGGTGCTGCTGCTCTTGACGTGCGGCGGTGCCTCGCGCTGGAAACATTACCTCATGGCAACCTTCTCAGCGCGGCGATGGTTAGGGTGGAGACGTCATCAGAATAGGTGGCGGCAGAGCAGTCGTTGGAGTGGGTGGCAAGGCTGACCTTCTGTGGAGTACCACAGCTTCTTGGAGAGACGGTGATACGATCCTTGCCAGACCGTTCAAACGAACACGCAAACGGAAGACTTAAGAACGAACTACAGATAATGGAATATCCCAAAACCTCTGAATCTAATCCATGGAATGATATAGGCGATGGAATCCCTATACCCCAATGTGATGTTGACGCAGCAACTCAGGGACGATGAATGACACCTGACGAGGGTTGGTTGACTCGTCGTTACGTCGATACTTGAATTCGTCTTGGAATTTCAAGAGGAATTTTATAACTCTCAAGAGAGAAATAAAACTCACAGTTTTTGATAAAAATAAGGTTAAATTTTCGTGGGCTACATGACAGCCATATATATAGGCAAAAACTAAACCTAGTCTAATAAGGAAACAACTTAAAACAAACCATAATCAGCCAAACAAGGCCCTTACTCCTAATTTTTTAAAATAACCCAATAACTAACTATTAGGCTCTAAAATAACAAAGCTGAAAATAAAATAAATAAAGTCTTACAACTTCGGCCCAAATGCAAATAAATCAAAATCAAACATAAACATAGTGCGCCAACTCCACCATCTCCAAATAGCTTCTTCGCCAACTCTTGCTTCTTCAACGACGAACCTTGGGCTACATCAGACGGCTAGAGAGAGAGAGAGATAGTAGGGAGGGTGTGGGGTGGCGACTGAAAGAGGTCGTCTACGTGAGGATTTCGACGACAGAGGAAGGGGAGAGGGTGGTGAGGAGGGTGACGGTGTAGAGGGTGGCAAAGGGGTTGAGAGAGAGAGAGAGAGAGAGAGAAACAAAGAGAAAAAGCGAGGTGAAAAGTGAGTGCAAATTTGGGTTTAGTGTGGGAAAGGGGTGCGGGTCGAGTCTAAACGGGCCTAGGCGCGGGTAGACCCGTCTTATGGGTGAGGTTGGTCTGACAGAAGAATTTGTCAATAACCTTTTATCAACTTTTATTAGAACTCGTGCTGTTTTCTTTGGGACAAACTTTTGAAGGACGTAAGGAGTAGTTAATAGTGTAAATTACAAGGATAAAATTATAAAAATCACCTATGAGGTAATGACAAAAAAAATAGAGTGTGCTTTGAGGAATATACCAAAAATGAAAAATATGTATAAATTGGGAATAGAGGGAATATAATAATTGTTGTTTCATGGGGATTTGCAACAAGGGTTCTAGAGATTTGGCATGACTCTTGGTTGTAGCTTTATGCAAATTCTATGATAGCCTAACTACTCCTGGTAAAACTGCCCCAAATGTCAGTTGAGAGAGAGAGAGAGGAAAGCAAATCTCAGTTGAGATTCATATGCATTAATACTCTGCAATCTCTCTCACATACACAAACACACACAGTGTGTTACAGTTTTGGGTGAAATCAGATCCGGTAAGTAAATAGCCTTGAAAGAAAAGATTTAAGGCTTAAATCTGGGCCGTCTGTATACACATCACATTATCAAATGTGTGCTTATGCTGGAAATGAACTAAAAAGGTACATCTTTTTAACAGCCCTTTTTTCATGCAAAACAAACCTAGTTTGCTGTGGCTGTCACCTGTTAGTTGTGCTTGTACCTTCACACAGACAGTAAATAAACAAAACCCAATTACAAACCATATACCTCTGTAGCATGTGGTCCTCAAACCAACCATTTTTTCCAGCTCTCTCTCCTATTTCATAATTGTGAAGCTCAATTCCTTGGTTTTCATGCACAAAAACTTATTTTGATATAAATTGAAATGTATTTGCAAATAGGATAAAACCAAATAAACCAGCATCCCTAATTATTCATAACCAAACCATTTTTCACTTGATATTAACTACTCCCTCCGTCCCACTTATAATGCCACAATAGAAATGGGCACAAAGATTAAGAATAAGGTATTAAAAGTGTAAAGTGAGTAGGAACCACTTATTTTATGTTTGTAGTGTGGGCACATACTATTTTAGAAAGTGTTATTATAAATGGGACAAACTAAAAATGAAAGTGTATTATAAGTGGGACAGAGGGAGTATTTATGAATAATAAGAACTATTCAAGATGCTCCTCCAAAGTTATCAAAAATATCTCAATATATATAAATATTTATACGCAGGTCTCGTCTAATGAAGTTGGACTGTCAAAATAATATCAATACTACATATAAAACGTTTGTATGTCTTCTTCACAATTTCTAACCTCTTCTGTAGAATGCCACTCTGTCCGGCAAGACAAATGATGCGCATAACATCCATTTTCCTGGAGCGACGAGGCGAACTCTCTGCATCTGTACATCAAAAGCCACCTCCGACAGTGCAATTCTAATTCTCTGGAGATGGGTAAAACAGAAATAATATGATTTTACTTGAAGACAAATTCGATCTAAACCAATTCTACCTTATACGATGCATAAATAAGACAGTACCTCGTGAAAATCGAATTCCGGATCTTGAGCTTTTGAGAAACCATAAACATGAATTCTTGGCAAAGTACAACCTTTACCAAGGCCAAGTCCATGGAAAAGTCCCCTAAAACAATCTGCATTCGAGAGAATGCTTTTAGTTTGTATATTGTACGACATAATAGTTCTCATACCGTCATACGTCCATCAAATTGCAAATACTAGTCTTGACAGAAGATTATTCTACTAATCCAGTGGATTTTAGGGCAACCGTAGAAAACCGATGCCAATAATAAGAAAAAAACACATGGAAACCCTGGGGATTTGACCCATAATGTTATCCGGTGATTCTAAAAAAGGAATACAGTACAGAAACTTGTTTCGCATTACTCAAAATTAGAAGAAGAATGATACTTCATCCAGTTAATGACTTTTGTCTTGCTGATAACTACAAACTTATCATCCATGATTCCCATGTTACTGAACGCGGAAAATAATTTAAAGACATTATGCGATAAAACACATTATATTATGGTAGTGTTACGAAGAGAATAGTATTCCCAATGTAAGAAAAGTAACAAACACAGAGTGACTCATGAACCAACATAAGGGTGCATAGATGAAAACAGTTGGAAGAAGACAAGTAAGGCTAGGCGGCTTTCTATACCAAGAAACTCAGCTGCATCCTGTGGCAAATTCATGACTACTTGAGTGATGGGAGCTTTCTGGCATCTAAAAACAGTTTCAATAAATCTCCTCCCATCCATGTTAAATACCTACAAATAGGCAGAATGTAAAGTTGATAAAATTATCCTCGACATACCCAAAATTTCCAATGAATTTCTAACATTGTTCGACTTATAAATTGTAAAAGGAACAATTACAGGTTTTGACAACAAAACATGTTGTCAAATGAAGTACTCGAGTTTCAAAGGGGAGATAGTTAACCAAAAACAGAATTCTACAGCTTTCATCGAATGTGAAATCTAGTCAGGAAAATTGAATTTTCATCATTCAAAATGTTAATCACTTGCTGCAACTCTATAACCAAAATACGGCACGAGGATGACACTCCATACCTGAATTTTCCTTTCAAGTTTATTGAGGACACAGTTCTTCTCAAGATACTCAACAGCACAAGGATTGAGATCATTAGCATACACATATTTGACTTTCTTTGCAGCAGAGATGGCAATTGGACCAACCCCAGCAAAAACATCACCTGTATTCAGGGGGCCAGATTGCAGAAAGCTCAACCAAATTATCTTTTGTAACTGGAATGCTATAAAATTGTACAAGGCAACAAGAACTCCATCTTCATTAATCAACAAAAACCTAAGCTAGTATAGGATGAGATGACAATCACAATCTATGGAAGCTCTGTAACTTAATGTGCCAGTTTATAATCTGCATTTCAACAATTTGGCATGAGTATGGAAGCTCTGAACTTAATGTCCAGTTTATAATCTGCATTTCAACAATTTGACATGAGATCACAAAATGAACAGAAGTTTTTATACTAAATACGGATGCCATGTACCAGCATCAAGCCACTCAGGTGCGAATCTACATTTTTGTCACCTAATGCTGATTTTGAATATGCCATTTGGTGCTTCATCATTGTCCTTTCTTGTTGATAATATCTAAAACATTTTAGCACAAAAGTACCATGGCATTCTTTTTATTCTTAAATCATATCCTCCTATTTAATTGGTGAGGGAATACGACTTTGCTTGAACAAATTCAAAAAAATGACTTTTTATAGAGAAATAATAAGTTTAGCACAGATTTAAGTGCTCTAAAAAGTCAATGGTACCCAAAACATTCCAACCGTTATCCGCACACCACTGAGTTAAAGGAAAATCTATATGGTATTCTTGCCAAATGTACCTTTTCCCCACTAACTATTCAAGCTAAAATATACATTAGGAATTTACAACATAATGCCCTTATACTTTTCTTTTTTCAAACTTATAGTGATCCTTATCCTGACACCATGATAGCTACCACATTATGAGATTGCCAAAATGGCAATTTGCATCTACGCAACACTATAAGGCATAACAATTAATTACACTAGGAATATTAATTCTGAAAATTTTGGGAACTTAAGTTATGAATGATTCAGGCATTATATACTAACATACAGACAACATCTCTGTCAGTGAAGCAATTTAGCAGCCGCTGCCTTTCAGTTGCGAGCCTCGAGTTCCAATATCTACAAATAGGAATACTAGGTATTAGATTAAATTAAGCCTTCGTAGTGCAACAAAACTTATATCTGGGTCCTTTGTAGACTTACACAGCCGCTAAATCAACATGGAATCGCAGTCCATTCTCCACTACTGTCGTCACAAGGGAATTGTTGCCTGCCAAAACTTCTAGCTGCATTGTTCTGTAGTTATTTTGAATAAAATCAACTTTGTTTACAACTGTTTGTATCTTTGGCTTATTCTTATCCAAAACCACCTGATATCAACATAAGTAGAAAGAAAATAAAATGTTAGATAGCCTCTTAAAGCAATAAGTAATAACTCCACTCAAATTCAAAAGCTATCTGTACTAACAAGGAGAATACCTTAGCGATAAGGCTTTTATATTGACGATGCTCGTCTCTCAGATTTAGGTGAGCAATGTGTCCTACTGTTTCAAAAGCTGAAGGAACAGTCATTCCTTTGGGAAGCAAAGCCTCCAAGATCTGCATGATGTCTACATAGATTCAACTCTTAATATACAAAAAACAAATACTCTTTCATAGACATTAGAAATTCATAGTCCCATCTTACATGTGCAAGAGACAGATAAGCAGTTCGAGAGACATTTTCAGAATGGAAAATATGAGATTTATGGAAACTCAATCAATCAGTGTTGAGAGTTTCGCATGATAGCAAATAATAAATCCCATCTCCACAAAACGTAACTAAAATAAACTTATGGCTCTAAATGAGAAAACTACAAAGAATAACTGAGAAATCCTCCATCTTCCCATTGAGCACTGCATCAAAAAGGAAGGGGGGAAAAGGACAATAACCAAAAAACAAACACAAACCCAAACAAATGATCTGGTCAAGTGAAATACCTCGCTCAGTTGCCAATAATCATAAAACAGAGTCAATTTGCATTTCACAAGTTCAAAAGCTGATTCTGTGTGCTGCCTATCATCCTCCTCAAAAACAACCTGAACAACGCAATTAAAACATCAGTAAGATACTTAGTCATAACATTTAACCTTAACAAGATACCAAAACTAGCCATCCTAAAAGCTATATCAACAAAAACTGTAACAGTCGCATCAATATAATACCCCACAAGCTGAATGCACAAAATAAATTCCAAGTATACATGTTTATTTCATGTATTAACTATACATGTTTATTTCAGATTAATCATCTTAAGCTTTCTTCTTTTGAGCCTAAAAAGGGATCAACTCCCACAACTCTAATGCTCATCTTTAACAATATGTTGAAAGTTTCCTATCTGCCCCTACAGTAGTACAGTTGAACTTCATTCAAAGAGGAGCTACATCGAAACCCAACAAAAATAAAAATAAAATAAAATTATCAGCATAATTTGCCACAAACACGAGTTCACAAAGCAAGCTTCCATGAAAGAATGACCACAAACAACCTAACAAGATATCCAGTCATAGCAATACCTAATTGCCAATAAATAATCAAAGTATAACAAGTGAGAGCAAAACCTTAATTGCCTGAGGCAATTCCTCAATGCTTTTATTGGAATACCGCTCATCCAAGAGCAGCAGCCTCGTCGGGCCTAGCCACTTTTGCTGCTGCGGAGCATCTTCTCCCAGCAACCCACTCAAGTCTTCACTATCATGGAACTCAACAACCTCTACTAACGCCCCCTCACTCCTCCTGACCCCTTTCATCGCCCTCTTTTCACCATCATCCCTCGTTTTCCCCTTCTTCGGTCTCGATATCCTAGCCAGATTCCTAAAGCTAGCATACCCTTGCGAATTAAAAGTTCTCGCTAGCTTATCCCGATATAGAACCGCATTCAGCGGCTCGCCATCCCACTCCGCCTTCCCGTATATCCTACGGTTCAATGCCACCAGCGCTTCACCTTCCGCTTCAGCGCCGCTGGCGGATTGGGGCAAAAGGGTTTTGATTTCCTCGTCAATTTCGTCGCCTGACACTCTGGCGATATTCCTAATTCGGGGCCAGTTGAGGAGGTGGCCGCGCAGGCGGTTTTCCAGCGCGGAACAGATTGCAGAAGGGACACGGAGTGCAGAAATGTCGAAGACTCGAGTGAAGGTGGCTTCGTCAAGGGAAGCGACGTTCTCGCCGGCGAAGGAGGGGCACCTTGGTAATTCAAGAGGAAGAGGCGAGTGACCTTTCTGGAGGGAGGGGCCGTATGAGAAGGAGGGAACAGCGTTGCCGCCGCAAGAGAGGGCAGCGACGAATCGGGGTTTGGCAGCGGGAAAGAGTGTGATCGGTGGTAGAGGACGAGGTCGGAAGAGGGAAAACTTAGTCGCCATTATTTCGGCCACGGCTACTTGGAGGAACTAACTCATTCTTAGATGCTGCTTGCGTAATTTTTTTTTTTTTGATTTAGGGGAGTCGGGGAGGGAGAGCAATGGGGTTTGAATCCGGATCTCACTGTTCACACACAGGAGGTCGCACTGTTTGGTGTCTTTTTGGGGACAAAAAACTTAATATTTTACACAACTAATACGTTTATTTTAGTTGCAAAATTTTTACTATATAAAGAACTAGTTTAACGGCAAATTTTTAGAGTTAAATTTTTAACAGCAATTTACTGATTATTTAGCGGAAGTTTATTAAACTTACATACTCCACAGAGTCCACACCATTCACGCATCCCACTAACCAACACTATTGACCCACTAAAACATAACTATAAAAATCAATCTCATATTCATTTATCTACATATCAGCTCAATAACAATTAAGTTAATTTAATTTATATATATATATATATAGGGGCGTGTTCCAATGAGACTCTCTATTTTTCGTGTAATATGAAGAGAATGAATAAGACATATAATACTAATGAACAAGATGTATATCTAACGAACAAGATGTATATACTGATGAAAAATAAAATTTAAAAAATTGGTAATGAATAATAGGGCTGGCAATTTTCGACACGACACAAAAGCACGTTACGAAATAAATGGGTTAGTGATACGCACAATAAGGTTCGGGTCCTTATCGGATCGACTTGATAAGGACCTGATAATTTCGTGTCGGGTTCGTGTCGGGTTCGTGTCGGGTTCGGGTCAGGTTCGGGTAACCCGATAAAATTAAATTTTTATTAAATATTTATTTTTTATTTTTTATTCATGATTTCTTTCTACATTTTAGTTTAGCCTTTATTAAATATTTACTTGTATTTTTTTGATGAGGAGTGATATATGCAGAGTAAGGAAAGAAGACAAATCAGAGGAATCAACCTCTTCGGAGGAGTTAAGCTGATCAGAAGAATCACTCTTACCAGAGGGATTTCAGTCACTAAGAGACAACTCATTCACCAAAGGAATGGCTCATGCCAAAGGAATGGTTCTTGCCAGAGAAGGCATCACCATCAGAGGAGTCATCCTCGCCAGAGAAGTCATCACCACCAGAGGAGTCATATTTGCCAGAGAGGTCATCATCATCAGAGGAACTACATCCGCCAGAGAAGTCGTGCTCGCCAGAGGAATGCTAGAAGACGCGGGGAAATCTCCCGCGTAAAGACAAAGTTACTGTTCTACCCTTCGACCACGCAAGAAGCATGCGTGGGCACTGATTTTACCTTTTTACCCTCAATTGTAATCTATAAATAGACCTCAGCTCGTGTATTACAATCACGTTATCTCATATTTTCGAATACAACAGTTATTTTCTCTTTCGCGCAAAGTTTCCGATCGCTTTACTTCATTCGTTCCGATCATCTCTACTAGGTATAGTCCACACTTTACATCTTATAGTTTAGGTGTTGGTTCTTAATTCACCAACTGGCGCCGTCTGTGGGAAATTTGGTCGTGCCACCCGGGCCTTCCATGCTCCACGCAGAGGGTTACTATTTAATCATAAGCCGCGAAAGTTGGTTGCACCCCCCGGGTCCTCCATGCTCCGCGCAGAGGGTTACTATTTAATCGTAAGCCGCGAAAGTTGGTTGCACCCCCCGGGTCCTCCATGCTCCGCGCAGAGGGTTACTATTTAATCGTAAGCCGCGAAAGTTGGTTGCACCCCCCGGGTCCTCCATGCTCCGCGCAGAGGGTTACTATTTAATCGTAAGCCGCGAAAGTTGGTTGCACCCCCCGGGTCCTCCATGCTCCGCGCAGAGGGTTACTATTTAATCGTAAGCCGCGAAAGTTGGTTGCACCCCCCGGGTCCTCCATGCTCCGCGCAGAGGGTTACTATTTAATCGTAAGCCGCGAAAGTTGGTTGCACCCCCCGGGTCCTCCATGCTCCGCGCAGAGGGTTACTATTTAATCGTAAGCCGTGAAAGTTGGTCGTGCCACCCGGGCCTTCCATGCTCCACGCAGAGGGTTACTATTTAATCGTAAGCCGCGAAAGTTGGTTGCACCCCCCGGGTCCTCCATGCTCCGCGCAGAGGGTTACTATTTAATCGTAAGCCGCGAAAGTTGGTTGCACCCCCCGGGTCCTCCATGCTCCGCGCAGAGGGTTACTATTTAATCGTAAGCCGCGAAAGTTGTTTGCACCCCCCGGGTCCTCCATGCTCCGCGCAGAGGGTTACTATTTAATCGTAAGCCGTGAAAGTTGGTCGTGCCACCCGGGCCTTCCATGCTCCACGCAGAGGGTTACTATTTAATCGTAAGCCGTGAAAGTTGGTCGTGCCACCCGGGCCTTCCATGCTCCACGCAGAGGGTTACTATTTAATCGTAAGCCGTGAAAGTTGGTCGTGCCACCCGGGCCTTCCATGCTCCACGCAGAGGGTTACTATTTAATCGTAAGCCGTGAAAGTTGGTCGTGCCACCCGGGCCTTCCATGCTCCACGCAGAGGGTTACTATTTAATCGTAAGCCGCGAAAGTTGGTTGCACCCCCCGGGTCCTCCATGCTCCGCGCAGAGGGTTACTATTTAATCGTAAGTCGCGAAAGTTGGTTGCACCCCCCGGGTCCTCCATGCTCCGCGCAGAGTGCTCACGCCTGGATGGGAAGCAGCTTGGATGGGAAGCAGCTTGGATGGGAAGCAGCTCGGATGGGAAGCAGCTTGGATGGGAATCGCGAAATCATTGACAGAGAAAGTAACCAAATATTCGTAAGAGGAGGCGGTGAAATCCCTATCATAAAGGTCAACCAAATCCTCGTAAGAGGAGGCGGTGAAGCTTTTATCCGAAGAAGTCAGCAAAATCCTCGCCAGAGGATTCACCAAGATCCTCGCCAGAGGAGTCATCAAAATCCTCGCCAGAGGAGTCAACAAAATCCTCGCCAGAGGATTCACCAAAGTCCTCGCCAGAGGAGTCTGCCAAATCTTGGCCAAAGGAGTCATCAGAATCCTCGCCAGAGGAGTCCGCCAAAATCTTGCCAGAAGAGTCGACCAAAATCTTCTCCAGAGGAGTCCGCCAAACTCTTGACAGAAGAGTCAATCAAAATCCTCGCCAGAGGAGCCTTCCAAACTCTTGCCAGAAGAGTCAACCAAAATCCTCGCCAGAGGAGCCTTCCAAACTCTTGCCAGAAGAGTCAACCAAAATCCTCGCTAGAGGAGCCTTCCAAACCCTTGCCAGAAGAGTCAACCGAAATCCTCGTCAGAGGAATCAACGGAATCCTCAAAACAGAAATTAAAGAAACCTCAAAGGAGAGGATCAAAGGAACATCAACAGCAAGCATAACGGGCCAAGTCAAACCAACAGAGGAGAGGCGGGAATATAAATTCAGACATCAACAAGAAGCAAAGATAACATAAGGAACAAAGATAAAAGAAGTACAAGCGGGAAAGAAATTTCATTAGAAACGTGCCCAAGAGATAGAGCTGTACACCAAAAATCGGAGGTAAGTATTCAGTCTGTACAAAATAAAGAGTTACAGAAATTGTTATCAAATTAGGCAGGAGGGATGGAGGCATCTTCAGGGGAAGTAGAAGAAGCAGGAGCAGAAGCAGAGGAATTTAGTAGAGGGACATCGCTCGTGGGGATCCGACTAGCAGACGCCCCCTCTGTAAACACAGGCAGCATGCCGATTTCTTTCACCTTGGGAAGACGAGCTCCCAAATCCAACAGCTTCATAGCTTCCTGCACATATAAATTCTCATCTCTATACAGATCAAACAGCTGGTCCATCGCGGCAGAGGAGGAGGCAGAGTCGGCAAAAGCTGAAGGCGCTAAGTCAGAGGGCAGGGGAGGCTCCATGCTGAACTGAGAAAATGTCCGGGTGCTCTTGCCAGTGGGATCCCGCAGCCGGTTCACAAAGCGCACCAGGGAAGCAGAGAAAGCAGGCCTATACATGGGGGCAGAGGGCAATGAGTCAGATCCAATCCCAAGAGTAAAATAGGGAATGGCCTTCTCCAGCACTGGATACCACCACTCTGGTTTCCCTGGAGAATTTGCAGGGATCCCCATCAACTCGTTTATTTCCTCATCCTTGAGGTTATCCATCAGGGCTCGAAAATTCAAGGAAGCAAGTTGCTCCGGGGTGGCTCCCGCCATCTCCAATGCCTTTGTAGCAGTATGCTCGATCACGTAAGCAAAGAGGGGCCCAAAATCCTCCAGGTACTCGGGAGTCTTTTTGAAGGCCCCCAGAGTGCCTTCCAGCATCACCCCCAGGAAGTGCTGACCCTGCGGAGATAGGAAATACTCCAGGCGTTGATCTCGCATCCCCAGAATGTAAGCGCGATTCTGAGCCTCTACAAGTGTCTTCTTCCAGCCACGCCGAGTTTCCTTGTAGGCTTTCTCGTACCCCGCCTTGAACTTGGCAAGGCTCTCATGGCTTTCCTTGGTTGTCCTGGTCAATTCAGAAACCAGGGAGGACTTCTCCACATCTGACTGGGCCAGCTGAGCCTTCAACTCAGCGATCTCCGCCTCAGCCTTGCTTAAACGCTCCACAACCCCAGCGACATCATCATCACGCTTGGCGATGTCCGCCTGCTCCTTCTCTCTTTCTTTCTCTGACATGTCATAGTCATGAATACACTTAACAGCTCCCCACATTCGAGCCTCTACCTGCAAGGAAGCAAAACGGGTTCCAACAATGCGATCAAGAGTTTAATAATTTCATTCTTCCTCTAATAAAAGTATAAGATGCAGGGTACCTGAAGAGCCAATTGGCACAGCTGAGTAGCTAAAGCCCCCCGTGTCAGCTGCTCCACTTTCTCCTGGTCCTTTGAGTGGACACGAGCTATCAAGGCATCAATCAACCCCTGCCCCGACAAACTCGAAATCGGCCCAGGAACGAGATCCTTTGATTCATCAGCAGGAGGCACAACAGCTTTGCCTTTGCCCTTTCCCCCGGCAGAAGGGAGGACCTTGGAACCACCAGCAGACTTCTTCGCTGGCCCCTTCCCCTTTTCCACTGCAGAGGAAAGGACCTTCGAACCACCAGCAGACTTCTTCGCTGGCTCTGAAGACTTGCCGGCCTTCTTCAGGCCCTCCTGCTTCTCCTTTTCACCCACAGAGATCAGAGAACCCCTTTTCCTCTTCTTTGAAAGCTCAGTAAGGGTGACACCGGGAGCCGAGTCAAGCGAAGGAACCTCATCAGTAATATCCACGATCTGGATATCTTCTTCACATGTGCCGGAGGCACCACCAGTGCTGGGACGTTTGCCCCTATGAACAAGGGCGTCCGCATCAACCTCCTCCACGTCAAGTGGGCGCGAGGCTTCCACATTTCCCTCTGGGATCTCTACCACAGGGGGAATATTGGCCAGTTCGGTCCCGGTTGGTTGTTCTGAGGGGCCCATCCGGGAAGCAGAGCCCCCCGAGCCATGCTCTCTACTGGGAACAGGAGAAGTAATGTCAGGCAAATTGTCTCCGCACTTGTTTCTCCAAGACATATCTGCAATTTAAAACGCTACATCATTAGCATCAGGGTAACAAAAGTTAATGTATTTTTCTAATCTATATTTTTTTTACCTATCGATTTCTTTGGATATAGGGGAAATAGGCCATTGTGTGCCAGAGGCGAATTGTTCTCAGCAAGGTATCTACATTCTAAAGGCTGGGCTTTGTTCATAGCGTTTAAATGGGCTATAACCCCCAAGTCAAAGTTGGAGGGAGCTTCTAGGGAGGCTGGCCTATAAGTAGTCCGGGAGCCATGCCATTCTAGTTCCAAAACATTGTAATTACGCCAATTGCCGACAAGGGTGCGCACATAGCAGTAATTGTATAGAAAGTCCTTATCAAAGGAATTCAGGGATGAAAGGAAAGTGGTGGGATGTTTCGGATGAGCAGCGAAGCTATACAGGGGACTGCCCTGCATGCGGAGAGTCTGGGTTTGACAAAATAATTTACCGGTGTCTCCAACACCGTGGGCGCGGCAAAGAATATGGAAGGCGTATAACCGCCGGATGGCGGAAGGAGTAACCTGGTAAAATGGGATGCGATAGTGGTTACAAACACTGACTAAAAGGGCAGGGGGAGGAAGCCTTAGACAAGCATTTATCTGGGCTTGCCAGATGACTATCATTTTGTGGTGGCGAAGGCTCTCGGGGGGCGTTGAGTCTTTAGAGAAGGCTATGAATTGTAAACCTTCAGGGTGTCGACACTTGCTCTTCAATTTTTCCACCTCCGCGACACCAAGACGGGAGGCAGGAACACGCTTGGGAGGTTGGGGTGTCTTCTTACCCCTCTTCTTAGGTGGTGAGGGATTGAGGACAGTTTGAGAGTCATAAGAGGCAGAGGGGGAAGGGAGGTTCTCGAGATCCTGGAGTTGAGGAGATGAAGATGAAGAAGCTTGGGGGGAGGGAGAAGGCGATTGCGAGGGTTGAGGAACAGAAGTGGAGGCCATGGTCAAAATATCTAAAACCTAGGGTTTCTAGCACGCTCAATCAGAGCACCAACAAATTTCAAAACTACTTACACTAAACACAAAATTGCAGGGGAAGAGGATGTGCGAATTACCTAGGCCAGAGAAAGATTGACGGTAAAACTTGGAGCGGAAGGGTCACAGGAAAATACGCCGGAGAAAGGGAGAGAATCGCCGGAAAACGCAGATGGAAAAGTTAGAAAATTAGAGAAGATGAATAGTGGGCAGCAAAATTTCGAACCCGACTAAGTAACATACGCGGGCAACTACCACCATACGGGATGAACGACGCATGGCATACGAAAATCGATCAAGGGCTAAGAATTCATACGGAAAGGCGAAAGGACGCGAAGGTTAAAAAGTAACCTCGGGGTACGGAAAAGGCACTATAGAACGGGCAGGCATTTAATGCAGATGACGTCACCCGCGCGGACGAATCCTCTGAACTAGTTGCACTATCCCAGAGTGAACTAGTCAGACCAGAGGGGGGTAGGAGTAACAAAAACACCAGAGAGCAACTTACAGGGCTTACCTTTATTTTCATATAATATTAGAAGTGCTTATATCTTCACAATTTGCAGGGATCAAGGAAAACAGCACAGCGGTGGTCTTCACAATACCTCACTGGTTGAACGTGAAGAATACCTGGTTCAACCAGACTAGAGGGGGGAGTGGTTGATGAGGAGTGATATATGCAGAGTAAGGAAAGAAGACAAATCAGAGGAATCAACCTCTTCGGAGGAGTTAAGCTGGTCAGAAGAATCACTCTTACCAGAGGGATTTCAGTCACTAAGAGACAACTCATTCACCAAAGGAATGACTCATGCCAAAGGAATGGTTCTTGCCAGAGAAGGCATCACCATCAGAGGAGTCATCCTCGCCAGAGAAGTCATCACCACCAGAGGAGTCATCTTTGCCAGAGAGGTCATCATCATCAGAGGAACTACATCCGCCAGAGAAGTCGTGCTCGCTAGAGGAATGCTAGAAGACGCGGGGAAATCTCCCGCGTAAAGACAAAGTTACTGTTCTACCCTTCGACCACGCAAGAAGCATGCGTGGGCACTGATTTTACCTTTTTACCCTCAATTGTAATCTATAAATAGACCTCAGCTCGTGTATTACAATCACGTTATCTCATATTTTCGAATACAACAGTTATTTTCTCTTTCGCGCAAAGTTTCCGATCGCTTTACTTCATTCGTTCCGATCATCTCTACTAGGTATAGTCCACACTTTACATCTTATAGTTTAGGTGTTGGTTCTTAATTCACCATTTTTATTATTATTATTGATAAGAATGAACTTCGGCAAATCAGATCAGGTTGTTATCAGATCAGCTCCAAATTCGTGTTGTTATCAGGTTGTAATCAGATCGTGTCGCTATCGTGTCGTGTCAACACGCTTTGAATCGTATTGTTATCGGATTCGAGTCAGGTTCGGGTTTAAGTAAATCGTGTCGGGTTCGAGCATTCCCTTAACAGGTCGTGTTCGAGTTTGGCCTTATCAGGTCGTATCGATATCAGGTCGACCCGATAACGATCCGACCCGCACGATTTGCCAGCCCTAATGAATAAGACATATATACTAATGAACAATGTAGTATATACTGATGAATAACAAAATTTAAAATATTCTGCTCCCTCCAAGATTCGAACCATGCGAAAAAAAAAATCTCCCTCCAAATACAATATCAGTCATAGGATTTATAAAATAAACGCATCGGATCGTGCCCTAAATCTCACTAAAATTAGGGGGTCTCATTGGAGCCCCCTATATATATATATATATATATATAGAAAAGAATTTTTCCCACTTATTTCTTTCTTATTTTTTATCTCTCTTCTCCAACCAATTTTTTATTATTTGGTAAAGCATAAAAGAACGACAAACGTTTGTTTGGTGAATTATCGGTGAATTGTGGGTTTTACCTAGAGTTTGATCGGAAAAATGAGAGAAGATTGTGGGATTGTTGAATGCACGAGAAAAAGCTGCTGTAGTATTGAGAGTAAAGATAACGTAAGTTTACAAGGCATATGTTGGTAGCTATTTATAGATTACACGTAAAGGGTAAAATGGTAACTTCATTGCCGGAGCATGCGCCTTGCGTGGTCAGGGGCATAATAGTAAAATTTCCCTCGAGCGGGAGATTTTCCCGCTCTTCTGGTGGTTCCTCTGGCGAAGATCGTTACTCTGGCGAGAGTGGCTTCTCTGGTGTAGGCCGTTCCTCTGGTAAGACCCAGCCCTCTGACTTCTCTGCGGGAGCCCGTTTCTCTGATGAAGCCCGCTCCTCTGTCAAGCTCGTTCCTCCGGCTGAGATCATTTCTCTGCTCTGCACATATTACTCCTCATCAGCTACTCCCCCCTCTGGTCTGACTAGTTCGCTCTGGAACAGAGTAACCTAGTCAGAGTAATCACCTACGTGGCTGACGTCATTCGTATTAACTGCCCGTCCCTTCACAATGTACTTTCCCGTATTTCGAGGTTACTTTTTACTCTTCGCGTCCTTTCGTCTCTCCGTAGATATTCTTGACCATTGATTATTTTCCTGAGGCCACGTGTCGTTCATCCCGCGTGTTGGTGGTTGCCCGCGTACGTTATACTTAGGCGATTCAAATCCTTACTATTCATCTTCTTCCATTTTACTTCTTCGCGCTTCTCTCTTAATTTCCGGCGATCCTCTCCCTGTTCCGGCGTATTTCCTGCAACCCTTCCGTTCCAGTCTTTCCCGTTGCTCTTTCTTGCTTTAGGTAACTCGCGTATCCCTCTCCTGGTGCTTGTGTTTGGCGTAGATTAGTTATTTGTTGTGTTGGTGCTTTGACTGAGCGTGAACCCTAAATTTGTTAAATTTTTTACAATCATGGCCTTCTCCTCTATTGCCCAGCCTGACTTCTCCCCCTCCCCTTCTCCCTCTCCCGTAGCCTCTCCGACCAACTCTCCCCCTCCTTCCAACCCTGGTTCACCCCATGATTCTCCGGCCTCAACTGAGCCCCAACCCTCCGCTCCCAGATCCCCCAAGACTATTCCTCCGTCCCGCCTGGGTGTGGCGTCGATGCATAAGATGTATGATAGATGTAAGCGCCCTGAGGGCTTGACCTTTGAACCTTATTCCAAGGCCTCAGTGCCTTTCACTAAACTCCACGCGAACAAAATTCCCCTCTTCGAAGCCCAGGTGGACGCTGGCTTGAGACTTCCCCCTCCTCCCCTCTTAGTGGAAATCTGCAACCATTTCCATATCCCCTTCTTCCAAATACTCCCCTCCGCTATTCGGAGGTTGTTTGCTTTTCACATCCTCTGCACAGCTCATGGTGTCCAAGACACTGCTAAACTGTTTATTCAAACCCAAACCATCAGGTGGCAGGGTCACCCCTTATACAGCTTTGCCGCCCGCAAGACCTACCTTACTTCCTTCCTCAACTCCCTCAACTCCCATCCCGCTATTGTTACGTGAAAACTAACCAGGGCTCCTGGCATCAGTATGATGCCCAAGAGTTGTTGTGGCATGAGTCCCGAACCACGTACAAGCCCCCTGCTCCCGAAAAGCCCTCCGATTTTGATCTGAATGTACTCAACTTCCTTAACTCCCTCAATGAAGATGCTCCCTTCCCCTGTAAGAAGCTAACCGAGGATAACTCGGCCCTAGCTGCCACCGATCTGTTTCCCTTGTATCCTCCTAGATCTATAGGTAAAATAGGTGTTAGCATATATGTGAAATTTACATATTACCTGGCCTTTGTTGATAGAGTCTTATTGATTTGCAGGGATGTCGTGGAGAAGCAAATGCAGATCTGAACTCTCCGCTGACCGTCCCTCTGGCGAGGGAGGACAGGGCTCTGGGCAGCCCGTGGACCCTGGGGTGGATATCTTCGGGCTGGTCCCAGTTGTTCCGGCAGAGACCACTCCGGTGCAACACTTCCCACCTGGCAAGGGGAAGGATATGGGGGTGTTGAACATGTTTAGCCCAGACAGCCAGAGGGCAGGGGGTTCTGGTTCTGGCCAGAGTGGGGGGCAATCCATCATTCCTGTGGTGGATGTTGAGGATGATGTGCCCCTCTCCCAGTCACTCCGCAATATTCCCACTCCCGAATCCCGCTTAGTCCAAAGAAAGAGAAAGGCCGCGACGCAGGCCCTTGCAGAGAAGCGTCGCAAAGAAAGCCTGCAAAAGGCTAGCAAATTTGTGGACCCAGAGGCCGGGTCAGCAGGCGAAGCGGAGACGATCTCCGTGGAGGCTGAAAGGGGCAAGGCATTGGCCTTGCCTGCAGAGGAACCAGAGGCCCCTGGCCCCAAACCGATCTCGTCCCTAAGGGGGCGTGATTTTGTCAACACCCTACTCTCCCACATCCATCCGAAGGATAGGGAGGCCGCGCAGAATATAAAGAAGGCTGCGTTGGCTAACTCACTCAGCCGCTTGGTGCTTCAGGTGCCCTGCATTATTTAATACATGTTTGAGTATTTTATGTTACTGACCTTTTGATTTCTCTGCTCTGACCCTTTCCCATCATTTCTCTGCAGCTGGAGTCCCAGGTCGGGGAGGTGGTCCAGTGCATCGATGACTATGGTGCACTAGAGAAGGATCTGGAAGCAGAAAAGTAGCGGACGGCACAACGCGACGACGAGGTCGCCGGTACCGTGGAGCGGCTTAGCAAAGCCGAGGCACACGTGGCGGAGCTGCAGGCCAAATTGGCTCAGGCAGAGGTGGAGAAGGCCTCTCTAGCCTCTGAGCTGCAGAGGGTTAAGAAAGAAGGTCACGACAACATCCTCCGCCTCCGGGCGAAATATGATGAAGAATACAAGGAAGCCAAGCGTGGCTGGAGGAGGGCCTGTGCTGGTGCCCAGAACCGTGGTTACATTCTGGGGGCCCGGGACCAGTGCCTGGAGTTCTTTCTGTCTCCCCAGGGCCAGCATTTCCTGGGTATGATGCTGGAGGGTACCTTGGCAGCTTTCCAGCGGACTCCAGATTACTTGGAAGGCTTCGGGTCCATCTTCGCCTACGTGATAAAGCAGACCGCAACAAAGGCGTTGGAGATGGCGGGTGTGCCCCCAGAGCAAATTGCAGCTTTAGACATGCCAGCCTTGATCGAGAACATCAAGGATGAAGACCTGAACCAGCTGCTGGGGATCACTGCTGATTCCCCCCAGAAGCCGGAGTGGTGGTACTCGGTTTTAGAGAAGGCCCTTCCCTACTTCGCCTTTGGGGTCGGCTCTACATCGGTGCCTGCTGCTCCGGTGTACAGACCTCACTTCTGCGCCTCCCTGGTGAACTTCGTGAACCAGTTGCGAGGTCCAGCTGCTGGTGAAAGCACTCTGGGGTTTTCGCAGTTCAGCATGGAGCCTCCCCTGCCCTCCGGCTTCCAAGCCTCAGCCTTCGAGGATCCTGATTCTTTCTCCTCCGCGGTGGATCAGCTTTTTGCCCTGTACAGGGATGAAACAACTTATGTGCAAGAAGCTTTGAAGCTGCTGGACGTGGAAGCGTGTCTCCCTGAGGTGAAAGATACTGGCACGTTGCCGGTGCTTGCAGAGGGAGCCTCCTCTGGCCAGGTCTCTGCAGCTGTCATCCCTGCTCCGGTCCCCTCCGTCCCTGCTTCAGGCACCTCTGCTCCTGCCTCTGAATCTGTTGTCCCTGCTCCTCCTTCCTGAATGCCTTGCTGTCCATTCCTTTTGTCTTGAACAAAGTTTTTGTAATTTCTAGTTTGTAAATACTTGTATCTGTTTTGATCTCGATGTACAATCCGGCCATGTTGGCATTATGAATGAAATTTATTCATAACTCTTCTCTTCTTTTTAATTTCAATGCTAGTTCTGCATTCATTCGTCCTTTATGTTGTTTTATTGCTTGTTGTTTGTTGTGGTTGATGCGAGCTTGGATTCCAGGACCTCGAGTTGTGATGTGTGTTTTGTTGAGTGGGGTAGAATTCTTGTTTTTTGTTGAAGTGTTTGTAGTTTTTCTGGTTGACTTTCCTTTAAGCAGCTTTCTTGGCTGTGCTTCTCGTTTGATGCTTCTGAATGATCCCTCTGAGTGATTCTCCTAATTTCCTCCTCTGGAAACGTCCTTGGTTTGTCCTTCTGTGGTTACTCTGTCTCCTCTATCTGAGTGTTCCTCTGACTCCTCCTTTGGAGACTTCTCTAATTCCTGCTTCGAGGATTTCTCTGACTCCTGCTTCGAGGATTTCTCTGACTCGTGCTTTGAGGATTTCTCTGACTCCTGCTTTGAGGGTTTCTCTGACTCCTGCTTTGAGGGTTTCTCTGACTCCTGCTTTGAGGATTTCTCTGATTGTTCCTTCTGGGCCATCTCTTCGCTGCTCCCTCCGCTACTTTCTTTCGTTGCTTCCCCTCGCTGCTTCCCTTTAGAACACTCTGCGCGGAGCATTGAAGACCCGGGGGGTGCAACCAACTTTCGCGGCTTACGATTCAATAGTAACACTCTGCGCGGAGCATGGAGGACCCGGGGGGTGCAACCAACTTTCGCGGCTTACGATTCAATAGTAACCCCCTGCACGGTGAAGGAATATTAAACTGAATTAACGTTCCGCTTTGCCCGATGATCGTTTCTTGGTTATTATTAATTTACCATACAACGATTAATCCTAACATGCTCCTATGAATTTAACAGCTGCACGTTGGAGTTCAGAAATACCTGAATAATTCAGAAGAATTCGCAGATTCGTATCTGAACAGACCAGTCAGCTTCAAGCCTTCGTTTGAAGCCTCAAACGTCCTCAAATCGTATTTCGCCCAGAAATACGACTTCTTCGTCTTCGAGAGAGCTTTCCGTGGCCGCCTGATTCGTCTGAATCGGAGTTCTGTGGAGGAAGTTATGACCATTTTACGGAGACTGCCAGAACTTGGTTTCCTGCGAAAATCTGACTCCAGCTCTGATCTTCTCGACTGTATCCCGCTCAATTCCCAACGTTGGATGGACAACGAGCTATGGAAATTCCCAAGACAGAAATCACCTCACGTTCCTGCACCTCTCTCTGCTCTCAAAAACCCTAATTTTATCAGTGTGTTTCCCTGAGAGCTGACAGCTGTATTTAATAATACAGAAACTGAGAGGGGGCGCCAGTTATTGAGTGAGCGCCGAAAATCTGCCCTACTTGGGCTAGGAGACATTGGGCCAGCCCAGGGACCAGATACAAGGAATAAAGATGGGCCTCAAATAAATTAATTTATCTATGGTCAGCCCAGACCATAATTAATTTATAAATATCAGTTCATTCCACTAGAGAACCGATACTGACTTACCCCTTTATTGCCGGTGATGAGTCGGGGCTTGTATTTAGACTTATTAAATCTCCGTATTTAAAATATCCGACATCTATTAATTAATTAGAGCTCTGACAGCTTAAATTAATTAATCTCTTAATAATTCCTTAAGCAGTACCACTCAAACTTCATTATTACGCCTGAACTTAATCAACCTGCAGGGTTTAGCGTAATAAACCTTATTGAGCTCCTTAAGGGGATGTCATTATCCTATACCGGATACGGGTACTAATACAGATAAACAAATATCATATATTAACCGCTATCACCCAAGATACAGAGTACTCGAGTTAGTATATAACTTTCACCCATAGTAAGTCAAAGTGATATACGAATTAATATATATATCTGAATACTTATTAGTATTAAGATTTATAAGTCACCGAGATCTTGATTCTTCACTTAAGTCAGATAGAAGAATACATCTCAAACTGTGGTCCTATCAATACGTAATGGCGTACCAGTATAGACAAGTAGCCAAGACAAACTACTTCCATCTATACTGCAGCCTAAACCAATAACTTGTCCTAGAGTTATTTCGACTGTGATCATATTATATCTCTTAAGGTTATTCCAATTATATGGTCTTCTGTGATCTACAACACACCATATAATCTACTTATATAGAGATAAAGAACATACATATGCAATCATGAACACAATCAGATAGGAGATTAGATAGTGAACTTAGGAAACATTGTATACAAGCATAAAACGTTATTGCTTTTAGTATACAAATCCAACACACGGAGCATGGAAGACCCTGGGGGTGCAACCAACTTTCGTGGCTTACGGTTCAATAGTAACCCCCTGCACGGAGCATAGAAGACCCTGGGGGTGCAACCAACTTTCGTGACTTACGGTTCAATAGTAACCCCCTGCACGGAGCATGGAAGACCCTGGGGTGCAACCAACTTTCGTGGCTTACGGTTCAATAGTAACCCCCTGCACGGAGCATGGAAGACCCTGGGGGTGCAACCAACTTTCGTGGCTTACGGTTCAATAGTAACCCCCTGCACGGAGCATGGAAGACCCTGGGGGTGAAACCAACTTTCGTGGCTTACGGTTCAATAGTAACCCCCTGCACGGAGCATGGAAGACCCTAGGGGTGCAACCAACTTTCGTGGCTTACGGTTCAAATGATTCCTCTGATCTGCCCTTGATGTTTGCTTTTCCCTTGACTCGCTGAGAAGCAATTTTGCCTTTGTTTTCCCTTGACTTGCTAAGCAGCAATTTTGCCTTTGTTTCCCCTTGACTTGCTAAGCAGCAATTTTGAATTTGTAAATTGTGGGCTATGGGTATACACCCTACTCCCCCCTCTGGTGACATGTGCAATGCTCTGCATGAACATGTTAAGTAGAATATGCAATTTGAAAAGCGATAATTGAAATAAATGAGTCAACACCAGGGAATTCCCTAAAACCACGTATCCGATTTTATTGATATCATGGCCCCGAACCTCGTTAAAACCCCTGTGGGGAAAAAGAGTATTCGGTCTACAATTTGTCGTGTCATCTAGGAAATATTACACATAGAACTTTTTCAAAGTATTGATGTTCCATGGTCTGGGAAGAGCTCTGCCGTCTGGATCCGACAAAGTGTATGCTCCGCCGCCCAGGACCTCGGTGATGATGAAGGGACCCTCTCAATTGGGTTCAAATTTGCCCACTGGCTTCAGTGCATCGGCTCTCTTGAGGACTAGGTCGCCCTTGGCTAGCTTCCTTGCTCTGACCCTCTTGTCGTATCCCGCCTTGATGATGCTCTTGTACTTCGCTGCCCTGACTTGAGCTTCGTCCCTCTGCGCTTCAACAAGATCCAGCTCTGTTATTCGGAGTTCAGAATTGTACTCTGTGTCGTAGGTAGTGATACGATGTGACTCCAATCTGGTCTCTGCTAGTATGACTGCATTGGATCCGTATACCAAAGTGAAAGGCGCATCTCCGGTTGCTGTCTTTGGGCTAGTTCGGTAGGCCTAAAGGACAGTATCTAACTCCTCGACCCATTTCCCTTTGCTCTGGTTCAGCTGCTTCTTGATCCCCTCGCAGATTGATCTGTTTGCTAGCTCCACTTGCCCATTTGCTTGAGGATGAGCCACGGACACAAAACGTTGAGTGATGTCCATGCGGTCACAGAAGTCAGCAATTCTCTGCCCGGTGAACTGGGTTCCGTTATCTGAGACGATAATTCTGGGGACTCCGTATCGGCAATAGATGTTTCGCCAGATGAACCGTTCCACTGTGACCTCGTCGATTTTTGCAACAGCCTCAGCTTCCACCCACTTAGAGAAGTAGTCCACCGCTACAAGGAGAAAGCACTTGCTGATCACTATTTTATTAGCAACAAAAATACCACAACTAACACGGTGTAATCGTAGCACAGAAATAGCAAGCAGAGTATCGTATCCACAGAGACTGTAAAACGAAATTACTTTATCTATCTCCTAAACAGACTCTCACAGTATGCAGGTAAACGAAAGCAGGAAGGTTTAATTAACTTAAACTAAAACACAAATAATGATAAATAAAAGCACGTAGGAAAAATTCAAATATAAAAAGACAACTGATCCTAGGGTAGTAAATTCATTAACTAAATCTACGCAAATAATCTATTAATCCTATGTACCAGTTTAATCCAGTTATGATGAGAGATCACTTAATTAATCAATCACTCTCGCTAGAGCAGCAACGATCGTAGATTAGTAAATTATCTATCTCCGTTAGGTCTCAATAAAATCTACTAACTCCCAATAGCTCCTAAGAATAGCTCCCTATGATCCACCTATCTCCGCTAGGTCTCAAGGTTAAAATCATATCATACATTCATGAATCCGCTAAACAGTTATCTCCGCTAGGTCTCAAACCGAATAGCTACACATGCAAACTATTGATCAGATAATTCACAAGAAATTAAGCACCAGGAATTATGAATCATAAACTGGAAGGCACAAAGGTATTAACAAATAAATCACATAAATTCAATCAACTATTTACAAACCCTAGAATCAGCTAAAGGAAACTAGCCAGACATACTGAAATAAAACATAAACATAATTAAAAAGAATGCAATTATAAAAACTAAATTGTATAAAAACTGATTAAGAACGATTGTAGCAGCTTGAATCTTCAATCTTGTAGAAATTCAATCCAAGCAGTAAAAACTGGAAAGCAATAAATTCTAAAGCTATGAAATTGAAAAACTAAAGTTGGGGACTGAAAAAGGAATCCAAAATAGGTCAAAAGAAGACCTATTTATAGTACCAGGGTAAAATACAGAGTTTGAGCTCGAAAAGGACTTGAAAAACGCCTAAAAAACGCAAAAATACGGAGGTGGCGCCGAAAACTCGGCGGGCTGCCCGGCGGTCGCCGGCCGGTCGCCGGCTCCTTCCCAAAAATCCTTCTTCGGGCGGCGGTCGCCGCCCGGTCGCCGCGGGGTCGCCGCCGTTTCGCTGCTGCGCGTGACTTTCTTGTTTTGGTCATAACTTTCTCGTCCGAACTCCGATTTATGATCCGTTTGCGCTCACGAACTCGTATCGAGACGATCTACAACTTCTATTTCAGGTACGTTTTCCAAATTCGAACTCAATAAACCTGAAATTTCCTTCAAAGTTCGAGTAAGAAACATGTTTCAAAAGATAAAGCAAATTAAGCATAAAACAATCATCCAACACTTAGTTTCCTATAAAATTGACATCATATGAACACTAAAACCATGGAAACATGAGTGTTATCAACTCCCCCAAACTTAAGCCATTGTTCGTCCTCGAATAATGGGAAGAACACAATCAATAACACGAATGGGTAAGAAATCTAGCTCATCGATGCCTCCGAATAATAAAGAATAATAGAATTCTCAAATCCTCAATAATTAAGCACAAAATTCACCAATAAACACAACCTATAGCAAAATCAACCTTGACATTCCAAACAATTGAATCTCAGAAGGTATGTGTATCACTCAACTCTCAATTTGATGGAATAGGACGTGTATACTCTCATCGAAATTCAATACAATGCAGATCTCTTACCATAGGCTTGCCAATCGTCTACAATCTCCATCGCTAATAGTGTGCCAGGACTAAGATCAAAAAGGTCTTTTTATTCGGGTTATAATGTAGGGACATTGGTTAAGGTAGGGAAATATAGGCTAAGTGACTCAAATAGATCAAGAACACCAACCTTATAGCTTCACTAATCAAGCATGGAATAAATTCCATCTTCCACCCAACTATATCACCATAATCAACACAACTCAAGGGATTTAATCATCACAAAACAGAACTAAATACTCTTTTATGCTCTCCATTTATTTCCAACAAGCAAAAAGTCGATTTTCTAACAAATATCTCAAAGTACACTCGACTTCACACTTTTTTCCTTTCCTTTTTTTTTTCTTTTCTCTTTTTTTTTTTCTCAACCTTTTTTTTTCTTTTTTTTTTCTTTTTTTTTCACAACTTTTCTAGAGCTTATAAGAGTAAATAGTAGCTCAATATCATCCCTTCTTTTTCACAACCCACTATAAATATTCACCACACGAAGATCCCCATATACTACATCACCCCCTATCATCCGGCTAAAGAATAAAAGCTAAATAGGCTCAAAGTGGATAACAAAGGATAAATTTTTCGTTAAGGACAGTGTTTGGGAAAAATTGTGGCTAACAAAAGATGGCCTAAAATCATCTCATAATCCTGGGCACAACAACAACCTCGACACAGAAACCATGACAAGTTCTAGAAGATCACCACATGCATGACAAAACTCACAACAAAGAATAAACTGTGTATGATAAACAGTTATAGCTCAAAATCTCACAGGTTTATTCAACGTCTAAAAGTCAAGGTCAAAATCACTCTAGAATTATGCAAATTAGTTCTAATTATGCTCAAATCATCAAAGAAAATCAAATTCTAATTTTTTTTCCACAGAAATCATCATTGGCATCTTACCAGAAATCTCATGGAGCAACAATTAACTAAAAAAAAATCACACACCACCAACCAAGCAGGATAAAACAATAAAGCTAACAAAAAGATAAAAGTGATACACATATCTACTCTCACCCCCCTCCCCCAAACTTATTACAGAACATAAGTTCGAAAATAAGTTTGGAGGGATGATGATATGTGTGTCACTACTCACAGAAAAACATGCTCCATGGTGGTGGTATGAACAAAGCGCGAGTTCCCTCATCTTCCAAGCTCAACACTGCACTAAAAACTCCAAACAAAACAACAAAACAAAAAGAAACAAAACGAAACTAAAAGAAAGAGAAACAAAACAAAAACGGTTGGGTTACCTCCCAACAAGTGCTTAATTTAACGTCTAGAGCTCGACGATACCTCAAAAACTCATGGAGGTCGGAAACAACACTCTAACCATTGGAAAGCTTTTCTACTCTTGGGTGTCCTCTCCACCAAAACACTTATCTTGGCTCGGACATCCTCCACAAGCATTGCCCCCTTCTCATTCTTGTTCCGAAAAATCCGGAATTTCACTTTCTTCTTCTTGGGGGTATGGGTTTTCAAAGACCCCCCATCATGCTCCAAAAACAAACACATCTCAAAAGTCAGAACTTCTTTTGGTTTTGGAGTTTTTTTCTTGGCTTCATACTTGGGCAGCTCATTCTTCTCAACCTCTTCATTCTCCGAATTTGCTAGAAAACTGTCAGCCAAATTTATCACTTCATTCTGGGGAACTTCCTTTGGTGGAGGTTTCTTGAAAATCACAGTTTCCCTATAGGCTCCCAATGTCATCGTCCCCCTTTGCATATCTAGCTTTGCTCCACATGTGGCAAGGAAAGGTCTCCCTAATAGCAAAGGCATCTTTGGATCCTCCGGAATATCCAACACTACAAAGTCGACTGGGAAGAAAAAATCACTCACCTTCACAAGCACATCTTCCGCAACTCCTAGAGGTTTAGAGCAAGACTTATCAATAAGCTGAATTGTCTTGTTGGTTGGCTTCAAATCCCCCAGCTTCAACTTCCTATAAACTTTGAGAGGCATGACATTTATGCTTGCTCCGGTGTCACACATCACTTTCTCAAACAATGACTTTCCAATCTTTACAGGAATATTGAAGCTGCCCGGATCTTCTCTCTTTGGAGCCAACTGATACTCCTTCACTGCGAGCACCTCCTCAAATTCATTGAATGCTCTCTTCTTTTCCATCACAGCCTTCACAATTTGCACCTCATTTGGCTTGTTTCTCAAGATCTCCACGGAAGAAATATTCACAGCCAACTTCTTAAATGTCTCCAAAAACTTCTCATCCATCTTCGGCTTTGCCAGGCTATTCGGGAAGGGTGCTACAGGCTTGTACTCTGGCCTGGGAAACGTAGAAGTAGGAATAGGCTTCTTAACAGCAGAGGTGTTTGACGATACCTTAGAAGTAGGCGGCGAATCGCACACAATCGTCTCCAGGTCATCCTCCTCCATAATCTCTACATTTTTTTCCTTTCCATTCTTGCCGTCCCGCTGCTCTGTATGATCCCGCTGCTCTTCATCCTCAACTGAATTATCAACCACCCGTATGGAATGACATTGCTGATTTTGCTGAGGCTGTTGATGTTGGCTCTTCGGATTGAACTGAGTGTTGCTAGGAAACTTTCCTGGTGTGTGTTGCGCAGCTGCTTGGTTGGCCATCTGACCAACTTGAGTCTCCAACATCTGCACTTGTTTAGACAGTGATGAAACATGATTTCCTATTTGACTCACTTGGGTTTCCATGTTGGTCTTCCACGCACCTACATTCGTTTCCAAACCACCTATCTTTCCCAACACCTGCTTCATCATGTCTTCCATCGAATCTTTCTTTGGCTCATTGATAACTCCTCCGCTAGACACAGAAAATCCAGGTGGAGGCTGCAAAGCATTGTTCGGATTGCCGTAAGAAAGGTTAGGATGCGGGCGTGCTCCTGGCTGGAACTGCTGCTGACCCTGTTGAAATTGTTGATTTCTGCCATACATTCCTGGTTGTCCTTGCTGGAAATTCCCATAATTTCTGCCATTCACAAAATTGACATCTTCCATGCTTGACGGGTCTATCACAGCTTGCACATGACGTCCAACATTCAACTCACCAATTTTTGTAGTCAGCTCTGCCAGCTGTGTAGCCATCGCTGCCTGTTGAGTAACCATTGCTGCCATAGGATCAGAACTTGACGCAGCTGCAACCTTCTTCAATTGTACTCGCTCAGATGGCCATTGGTAGCTTGTAGAAGCCATGCTATCAATAATGCTCCATGCTTCAGAACTGCTTTTCTGCAATAGAGAGCCACCTGCAGCTGTATCCATGTGCATCCTTGTACGCTCCCCGCAGGCATTGTAGAACATGATCACGAGCGTGCCTTCATCAAATCCATGGCTTGGGCACTTTCTGAGCTTCTCCTGATACCGCTCCCAAGTCTCCGCTAGCTTTTCTCCATCGTACTGTTGAAACTGCACGATGTCCATCTTCAACTTCAACGTAAGGCCAGGCGGATGAAACTTGCGTAGGAATGCATGAGCCAAATCCTCCCACACGATATTCTCTCCCAGCTGCAGCGTATGATACCATGACTTCGCCTTATCCCGCAGTGAGAAGGGAAAAAGACGAAGACGAATAATGTCATCAGGGACACCATTCATCTTCACCGTGCTACACAGCTCCAGGAAATGCGCTAGGTGCGCATTAGGGTCTTCAATCGCTTGTCCACCATATTGGCTCTGTTGGACCATCGTGATCAAACCCGTTTTCAGCTCAAAGTTGTTAACGTTCACTCGTGGGGGCTCCTGGTACACATACTGTGGTATGAACGCTTCATTGATGGCTGGTTGTTTCTGAGCCTCTCTTGTCTCCTGTGCATCAAGCAGCTTCTTCAACTGCTCTTGCAAAGCTCGAATTTGGATTTGCTCTGGAGTAGCCATCGTTTCTGTCTCAACTTGATCGTTCTGCTTCTTTAGGTTGCGCAAGGTCTTATTGATTTCAGGGTCAAACTCAAAGAGAGGATTTCCGTGAGATCGTGTGTTCATATCCAACCTACAGAAACACAACTTTTAACAGTCAGAAAAGAAAAATAAAAACAAATAAAACCTACAGTACTATAAAGTCCTATCGAAAATATTAAAGCAACTTCTTAACAGTCCCCGGCAACGGCGCCAAAAAGTTGATCACTATTTTATTAGCAACAAAAATACCGCAACTAACACGGTGTAATCGTAGCACAGAAATAGCAAGCAGAGTATCGTATCCACAGAGACTGTAAAACGAAATTACTTTATCTATCTCCTAAACAGACTCTCACAGTATGCAGGTAAACGAAAGCAGGAAGGTTTAATTAACTTAAACTAAAACGCAAATAATGATAAATAAAAGCACGTAGGAAAAATTCAAATATAAAAAGACAACTGATCCTAGGGTAGTAAATTCATTAACTAAATCTACGCAATTAATCTATTAATCCTATGTACCAGTTTAATCCAGTTATGATGAGAGATCACTTAATTAATCAATCACTCTCGCTAGAGCAGCAACGATCGTAGATTAGTAAATTATCTATCTCCGTTAGGTCTCAATAAAATCTACTAACTCCCAATAGCTCCTAAGAATAGCTCCCTATGATCCACCTATCTCCGCTAGGTCTCAAGGTTAAAATCATATCATACATTCATGAATCCGCTAAACAGTTATCTCCGCTAGGTCTCAAACCGAATAGCTACACATGCAAACTATTGATCAGATAATTCACAAGAAATTAAGCACCAGAAATTATGAATCATAAACTGGAAGGCATAAAGGTATTAACAAATAAATCACATAAATTCAATCAACTATTTACAAACCCTAGAATCAGCTAAAGGAAACTCTCCAGACATACTGAAATAAAACATAAACATAATTAAAAAGAATGCAATTATAAAAACTAAATTGTATAAAAACTGATTAAGAACGATTGTAGCAGCTTGAATCTTCAATCTTGTAGAAATTCAATCCAAGCAGTAAAAACTGGAAAGCAATAAATTCTAAAGCTATGAAATTGAAAAACTAAAGCTGGGGACTGAAAAAGGAACCCAAAATAGGTCAAAAGAAGACCTATTTATAGTACCAGGGTAAAATACAGAGTTTGAGCTCGAAAAGGACTTGAAAAACGCCTAAAAAACGCAAAAATACGGAGGTGGCGCCGAAAACTCGGCGGGCTGCCCGGCGGTCGCCGGCCGGTCGCCGGCTCCTTCCCAAAAATCCTTCTTCGGACGGCGGTCGCCGCCCGGTCGCCGCGGGGTCGCCGCCGTTTTGCTGCTGCGCGCGACTTTCTTGTTTTGGTCATAACTTTCTCGTCCGAACTCCGATTTATGATCCGTTTGCGCTCAAGAACTCGTATCGAGACGATCTACAACTTCTATTTCAGGTAAGTTTTCCAAATTCGAACTCAATAAACCTGAAATTTCCTTCAAAGTTCGAGTAAGAAACATGTTTCAAAAGATAAAGCAAATTAAGCATAAAACAATCATCCAACACTTAGTTTCCTATAAAATTGACATCATATGAACACTAAAACCATGGAAACATGAGTGTTATCACTTGCCCCCTGGTGCCGTGGGCAGTTTCCCGACTATGTCGATGCCCCACTTATCAAATGGGCATACAACATGCATGACGCCCATGGTTTCCCCTGGGACGTTGATTCTCCCGGCATGTCTCTGGCAAGCCTCGCATTTGCGGACGAATTCCCTGGCATCTTTGTTGATGTTAGGCCAATAGAACCCTGCCCGAATGATTTTTCGTACAAGGTCCCTGAATCCCGTATGTGCACCACAGCAACCTGCATGAATTTCTTTTAGAGAAAAGTCACCTTCATGAGGAGCATTTTAATAAAGGGTGGGTAAAAGACCGCTTGTAGAGTTGATCATTGATTAAGCAATAATTCACGTAGCGAGCCCTCTGATTAGATTCTTTGCTCAACCGCTCCCATGTCTTGAGAAAATGCATAATTGGGGCCCGTCAGTCATCCCTGATTTCCACCGAAAAGACTTGTGAAGTCCTCATTTCTCTGGTATCACAGAGCAATATGATCTCATCATTCCACATTTGTTCCACTGCGCTAGCCATGCGCCCTAGTAAGTCTGCTTTGGTATTCTCGTCCCGAGAAATCTGCTTGATTTTAAATTCCATGAACTTTGCTTTCATTTCGTTGATCTTATTGTAGTATGCCCGCATCCGATCTTCTTTGATATGGTATTCTCCTGAAAATTGTTGAGCCACCAATTGGGAGTCGGTTCTGATGATAACACACTCAGCCCGCAATTCTGACAAAATATGTACTTCTCTGACCACGGCCTCATACTCGGCCTCATTGTTAGACATCCTGCAAGTGAACTTGATAGCAAACTGATATATCCCATAGCTTAGGGAGATGATGTACACCCCAATTCCGCACCCTTCCTTTGTTACCGACCCATCGACAAAAGCGATCCAAAATTCTTGCACAGGTCGTCGAGTGGTTTCTTGGATGAAATCTGCAAGAGCTTGTGCTTTGATTGCCGTTCTCGGCTCATACTCTACGTCATATTCCCCCAATTCCACGGCCCACTTGACCATCCTCCCTGACAAATCCGGCCGTCCCAGTACCTGCCTGAAAGGTAGAGCAGTTTGTACTACTACCCGATGTGATAAGAAATAAGGCCTCAACTTCCTTGCCGTGACCATGACTGCCAGAGCAGCCTTTTCGATTTCCATGTAGTTTAACTCGGGGCCCTGAATGATTCTGCTGACGAAGTAGATTGGCTTCTGGTGATTTCCTTCTTCTCTGATAAGCACAGAGCTAACTGACTCGTCACCCACTGCTATGTATAAGTATAATGTTTCTCCCGGAACTGGCTTGGTCAGAGTTGGGAGCTCTGCTAGATATGCTTTGAGATCCTCGAATGCCGTCCGACATTCCGCTGTCCATAGAAACTTGGTTCCCTTCTTTAAGATTTTGAAGAATGGCATGCTGCGCTCTGCTGACCGTGAGATGAACCTACTCAGAGCAGTAATACGCCCGTTCAGAGTCTGCACTTCCTTGATCCCTCTGGGTGGTGTCATTTCCATGATAGCTTTGACTTTTTCCGTATTGACCTCAATCCCTGCGGGAGTAACTTTGTAGCCCAAGAATTTTCCCGTGGTAACCCCAAAGGTGCATTTTGCTGGGTTGAGCATAAGTCTGTGGTTTCTTATGATTGTGAAAATTTCCTCCAGGTCAGAGACGTGATCCTCTGCTCTGACACTGCGTACCAACATGTCATCGACATAAACTGATATGTTCTTTGAAAGTTGTTCCTTGAAGATTTTTTCCATCATCCTTTGCTACGTAGCCCCGGCGTTCTTCAATCCAAATGGCATACTCCTCCAGCCATACACTCCGCAACAGACGGCGAAGGCCGTTTTAGCGATGTCTCCTTTATTTATTTTGACTTGATGATATCCCTGGTATGCGTCCATCATTGACAAGAGCGCGCAACCAGAGATCGAGTCTACCAGTTGATCAATCCTCGGCAGAGGATAGTGGTCTTTTGGGCAGGCAGCGTTCAAATCTCTGTAGTCCACGCACATCCACCAGGTGTTTGTCTTCTTGGCCACCATTACGGCGTTCGAAATCCATTCTGGATATTGTACTTCCTCAATATGCCCTGCGTCTAGCAGCCCTTGGACCTGTTCCCTGATTGCGGCGTCTTTCTCGGCCCCAAAGTGTCTTGTTCTTTGCTTCACTGGTTTGATCTTAGGATCCACGTTAAGGCAATGCTCTGCCAATTCTCTGTCTCTTCCCTTTAAGTCGGCTGTGCTGAAGGCGAACACATCCACATTTCTCTGAAGGCAGCTGACTAGCTCCTCTCTGACCCGTTCACTCATTGAGGACCCGATCTTGGTCTGAAAACCCTCCTTTCCTGGAAACAATTCAATCATATTACACACATCGTTGGTGGATATTAAAGCAGATTTTTCTGTACTATCCCGGTCTTTCAGCAGTTTTGTCAATTCCTGCCGTTCCTCTGCCAGAGCGGCGACATCGCCCATTTTCCCCCTCTTGTGGGTATCTGATCTCTCTGCTGCCCTTTCTCTCTTCTGTCCTGACGAATGCGTGAGCATCCGCACATGGCACTCCTTAGACATTGTCTGATCACCCCATTCTTCTCCCACCCTTCCCCCTTCGACGGGGAATTTCATCTTGAGATGAAACATTGAAATGACTGCTCTGAAAGTGGTCAAAGCTGGGCGTCCCAGTATTACATTATAAGATGGCTTTTGCATATCCACCACCAAGAACCGGATCACCCTGGTCTTGCACGCATCTGCCTTGCCCAACGTTATTGGCAATTCTACATACCCTACTGGCATAACCATTTCCCCTCCAAACCTGAACAAATGAGCATTCGTAGGCTCTATATTGACCCCGATCCCCATATTCTGGAGACATTCTAGATACAAAATGTCCACCGCACTGCCCGAGTCCACAAACACGCGATGGACCATGCAACTGGCTATGTCAGCCTTAATTACTAACGCATCATCGTGTGGGTACATGAGCGTTCTTAGATCCTCTGACCCGAAAGTAATGGACGGCTCTTCTATCGTGTCCGTAATCCCCATGACTTGTTTAGGATAGTATCCTGATTTTACTGCCCGCAACACTTATTTCTTAGCTCTGTTAGATGTCGGTGTTCCATTTTCCCCGAAAATCATATGGACCTCCCTTCTGGGTGGGTCAAGAAGGGCCCGATCTTCTACCGCACCTCTGCGGTTATCGCGATTGTCCTCTCACCTACGATCCCGGTTATTCCCCTGGTCCTGCCTTCGTTCACTTCTATGCTCCGGCCTCTCACCCTGGCCCTCGTTGCCTCGGGCTATGAACTCGTCGAGATTGCCCTGTCGTACTAGGAGCTCCAACTGGTGCTTAAGGTGTCCACAATGTTTGGTGTAGTGTCCATAAGAGTTATGATATTCACATAGCTTATTGTTGGGGCCTTGTTGAGGCAGCCCGTCCCTGTAACTCCCGGGTGCCCTGAAGAACGGTTGATTTTTGACTAAGTGGAAGATTTCCTCTTGGGGTTTGTTCAGTGGAGTGTACTCGTCAAAACGAGTGACTTCATTCACGGTGCGCTGTTGGTGAGGTGGGGCCTCTGCTTGGGGAGGAGGAACCCTCGGGGGCAACCCTCTGAAAGGTGCCCGATCCTGGTGTCTGTTGTTTCTTTCTGATGCGTCCTCAGCTTTCTTAGCTTTATTCTTGTCATTTTCGGCTTTCCGCGCCATCCTGGCGTCTTCCAACTATAAATAGCCCGGCAGTCTAGCCATAATGTCATCAAAGTCCTTGGCCGGTCTGATCTGTAACTCATCAAAGAATATCCCTGGCTTCAACCCCCTGACGTATGCGCAGTTCTTAATCTGCGACTCTGCCTCTGGCACTTCCAGAGCAGCGAGGTTAAATCTGGCAGTGTATTCCCGGAGTGTTTCATTCTGGTCATGCTTGACGTCCATCAATGAAAGGGCTGACTTCCCAACCCTCCGCGAACTTGCAAACTGTCTCAAGAATCATGTTCGTAAATCCTCAAACGAGTGAATAGAATTTGGGGCGAGCGTCCCAAACCACAACTGGGCAGGTCCAGTTAGCGTGGTAGAGAAAATTCGGCATTTGATGCCTTCGGTGTACATATGGAGCGTGACTAACCCTTCAAACCGATTGAGGTGTACCTCCAGATTGGTGGTGCCATCGTAATCCAGAGAAATGGGCTTGTAGCTTCATGGCAAAGTGTCTGCCAGGATATCACCGGAGAAAGGACTGCGGTTGTTGATGGGATGGAACCTTGATGTCTTGGCCCTCTTGTCCTCCTTGTATCTCCCATGTTCCCTTCTTTCCTTTGGCGCGTCATGGGCGTGATGACGCTTGTGTGCCCTGTGTTCCTTCCTCCCTGAGGAGTATTCCTGGTCTCGTCTCTCTGACCCTTGAACCTAATGTGACTTCTCTGACCGGTGTGATTTCTCTGCCCGGTATGATCTCCCTCAGAGTATCCTCCAGATCCTCGAGTTGATGTTTCAGCTGTGATACTTGATTCTTCAGTTTAGCGGTCTCCCTTGGTCTTTCCTCTTCAAACATAGGGGTGATAGAGTGACTATCAGATTCGTCTACCCTCTCCCTTCTGACAATGCTCCCTAGACGGGCACGGCTCCCTTCTGGGCGTCTCTCTAGTTCCCTCTCAGCAGGGAGTCTCGGTGTCTCCTAAGGCAGCGGGGCCTGCTTAGTTGCGAGTTGATTGTTCACCTCCAGAGCAGCGGGAGGCGGGGCGTCAGTGCCCTGTTGGTTGAGCCCTCCCAGCAGGGGAGTTGCGGTGGGGATGGTGGACAACAGGGGAGTCCCCAAGGCCTGGCGCATGGTAGCATAGTTGAGCAGGGCCATCATTTGCTCTGCCAGTCCAAAGTTTAGCGATCCACCACCAGATGTGGGGACCAAGCTCGGCATGTCGGAACCCGGTGTCACCAGAGTAGATCTCTGGATGTTGGCGTTCAGACCCGTCAGCGGGGTGGCAGAGATCGCGTGAAAGCCCGGCGGTGTAGTGAAGACTGTGCTGGCTGGTAGACCGTTGATCAGTGAAGCGGGAACCTCAGTAGTGTGAGCAGCGGAGTTAAACCCTGCGTTGTCAAACTCTTTCTCAAGAGTGCGGCGAGCATCGGAAGAGTCCATAGTACCTACACACGAAAAATGTGAGAAGATATTTTAAGTAAAAGGGCAGATCGGGTGATCCACTATCGGAGGAATACGAAATGAGGAATATCGCGAACTCTGGCACGGAAGCTATTAAGAGATCCCATAAGAAAACACCCCCGTGCACTAGGAAATAAACCCAAAGCACGGTTCAAAACGTAAGCCGAGAGAACAATAGAGATTTTCCCGTAGATTCGGAATCAAATTCCGAAGAGAAGACGTATTACTCGGTAATTGATCCGTGAAAATCCCAAAAACACAAAAACAGAGCATCAGACAACAGATCATTAGCGAAACACATTAGACTCATAAGGAAAATAAGAATTAAGCGAGAAAACAGCATAGCCACACACAATTATTGGTGGTCGTCGTATCCCACCAAAATAATTCCTGCAGAATTATCAAGAACTAATTAGTATAATGATAAGCAGGGTCGATCCCACAGAGAGCAGGTAAAATCATTCAATTCCCTAAAACCTATATTTTTGGTGATGCCACCACGCCTTAAATTGAGAAGAATTAATTAAAACTAAGAATGCAATAAATCAAATAAAAACTACTCTTGAAAAATATCAATAGAAAGGTAATTCGGCTCAAATAAATCCACACTAATTCAAAGCTCTGATCATCGACGCAATAATTAATTAATTCCTATCAACCAACCAGTTATAGGATACGTGAAACGCAACGGACGTACCCCAATTCCTACTTACTGTGTCGATAAACAACTGGAGACGCCAGACCTGCTTATTTCCCTTATTAAAATATAACCTAGCTGGAGACGCCAAACCTAGATTTAATATTCTAATAGCATTAAAATGAAGGAACCCAATTTATATCAATTATCCTAGATAAGCTAGTAATAATTAATACACCAATTAATTCCTACTACGAACACGGTAGTTTTATCACTAATCAGCCCTATTCCAACAATTACGGATTGGAGGTGCTAATTGACTGTAATCCAATTAAACCTAAGTTGGCCAGACTTAAATAAAATCGGAATTATCTTTAAACCCTAGGAATTAATCGGAATCAATAGGAATCAATTTTAAAACCAATTAGGTCTCACAGATTATTAAATTAGAGTTTCATTATTCTCGCCGAATTAAAAATTTAGCTACTCATAATTAAATTAAAAATAATTAAACAAATAAAAGCAAACATAGAAAATAATCAAACACAAATTAAACGAATAAATTGCAATCAAAGATAAAAATATTAACTGAACGCTTCAAACCTAAAATCAAACTAACGAATTAAAACGAATTGAATTAAATCACAACTTGAAATTAAAAATAAATAAATCTTCTGCCATAACTTGGAATTCCAGCCGCCACTTTTCAATCCTCCAAAGCTAAACTAAACATAATTAAAACCTAACTAAAACTAAATGTAAAAGAAACGTGCAAGGCATAAAATTAAAGGAATTAAAAGTGTGTAAACCAAAGTCAACTCCTAACTAATCACTAAAAGCATGCGGCTGTCTAATGATAATGATGATGAAAGATAACCTAATCAATTTATAACTATGCGGCTCCTAACAGAAACTTAGGGAATTAACCCCTAAACAAATGCCGCTAAGTCCAAAGTATGGGCTTCGGCCCTCTCTCCTAAATTAAATCCAATTAAATTAAAACAAGAGTTTTGAGCTTCATAAAAATATAACAATTATTTCCAAGCCCAATCTCTAACTATCTTCAAAATCCACGTCAATCTCCATCAAAAACTTGCTTTTCTCCAATTCCTTCCATCTACGAGCTCCATCTCCAGTTCCTCGAATTCCTGCGCCAAAGCATGCAAACCATGCGAAATCACATAAATCCAAGGCGAAACACGCACTAAACTAAGTAGCTAAAATACACACATCAATTATCATGATCGCGCGTTAAATAACCACAAATCAACCTTCGATCCTCAATTTCCATACCCTCCCTCACATGCACATGCAAGGAAAACATAAAAAACCACCGATCTTAAAGGATCGGAAGTGGATCCACATGAAAACACGAGTATAGGTCCGGATTTGATTGGGTAATCGAATTATCATCTCAATCGGTGCCTGCGCACGAAAATCCGACCGTAATTACGGATCTGCATGCGCCGGCGACTAAAACTCACGTCCTAGCCCAGATTTCCCACAGACGGCGCCAACTGGTAAAGCATAAAAGAACGACGAACGTTTGTTTGGTGAATTGTGGGTTTTACCTAGAGTTTGATCGGAAAAATGAGAGAAGATTGTGGGATTGTTGAATGCACGAGAAAAAGCTGCTGTAGTATTGGGAGTAAAGATAACGTAAGTTTACAAGGCATATGTTGGTAGCTATTTATAGATTACACGTAAAGGGTAAAATGGTAACTTCATTGCCGGAGCATGCGCCTTGCGTGGTCAGGGGCATAATAGTAAAATTGCCCTCGAGCGGGAGATTTTCCCGCTCTTCTGGTGGTTCCTCTGGCGAAGATCGTTACTCTGGCGAGAGTGGCTTCTCTGGTGTAGGCCGTTCCTCTGGTAAGACACAGCCCTCTGACTTCTCTGCGGGAGCCCGTTTCTCTGATGAAGCCCGCTCCTCTGTCAAGCCCGTTCCTCTGGCTGAGATCATTTCTCTGCTCTGCACATATTACTCATCATCATTATTTTTAATATTTTAATTATTTTATAAATATCGTAAAATTTGATTCATGAAAAAATATTCAATATACATCTTAAATTTAATATAATATAAAAATAATCAAAAATAAATTTAAAACAAATAATTATTTTTGATTATTTAATAACTATAATTAATATTACACTTTATACAAAGTTGAAAATTTATATTTACAAATTCATATTTTATTATTGAGTAATCATGTGAATTTTTTTATTTTTAAAACATATTTTATATTCCCTCCGTCCCACTTATCTTGGCACACTTTCCTTTTTAATTTGTCCCATTTATAATGGCATTTTCCATAAATAATATGTGGTCCCTTACCTTCTCTACACACATTAAACAAATGGTCTCTACCCACTTCACACCTTAATTTCCGTGCCCAAAGTAAAAGTGTCAAAATAAGTGAGACGGAGAGAGTATTTATTTATGTTTTAATTTTATTTAGTTATATTTATCAAAAATTGAAACTTCGAATGTTTTCAGCTTCATATTTTATATTGAGATTATGTTGTGGATAATTTGATTTTTATTGAGATTCGTGTTTATATTTACTTATATATAAATTATGTTTAATATTTATATTTATTTATTTAAATTATCATTCAATTTCGATGATAGTCGTGCATTGCACGAGCGGACATGTACTGATTAGAAAATAATGGATAAGAAAAGATGAGAAAATATATTTTTTTTATTGTATATTTAGTAGAGAAGAAAAATAATAAAAAAAATTGAAAAATATTTTCATACTTCTACCCTAAGATAATATTATCCAACATTGGAGAAAAAATGCTGCTGAAATAGAAATTTTATTGTAAAAAAGAAAAATTCAAAACCCTTGAAAGCACAGGCGCAGACTAAGGGACGAGCCTCAAGAAAAATGAGATGTTCAATAAAATATTTTATCATATCGAAGAAAAGTTTTCATCATAATAAATATATGAAAATGATGGAAAATGGGAGAAAATATACTTTTTCTCTCAATATTCCATCAAAGTAAACGCACCCTTAATAGTTTATAAAAAAGGTTATTGCCGGAAAATACTCATAATTTATCAATTTTTTGGTTTATAGCATGATCTTATAATTTAACAAGAAAATTCATTAAATTTCAATTTAATTGCAATCATAACATAACTTTATAATTTAACCAGAAAATACACCAAAATTCAATTTAATCGCAATTATGACATAATTGACCAGAAAAGAGAGACGAGGGAGGTGACGGAGGCCTCGGCGGCCGTCGTTGCCAAGGAAGGAGGCGGGGTAAAAGGAGTGTTGTCGATCTGTGAACAGGGAACGAGGGCTTGGGGTGGCGGCTCTGCCATCGTTTCGTCTGAAGCAGGGGAGATGAGGTGAGAATGTTGCCACATACACAAACACATACTCGCATGCAGCAACACACACACACCTCACCACTTTCTACCTCACAAGGAAGGGCCGGGGCCTCTGCCGCCTCCTTCATCTCTCTTTCCTTCGGACAAAGGGCAACAACGAGATGTTGCATGCGAGTATGTGATTGTGGGTACTTTCTGGTCAATTATGTCACAATTGCGATTAAATTGAAACTTATTGTAGTTTCTGGTCAAATTATAAAGCCATGTTATAACTGCAATTAAATTAAAACTTGGTGTATTTTCTGGTCAAATTATAAGGTCATGTTACAAATCAAAAAATTGGCAAACTATGGGTATTTTCCGACAATAACCCCTTTATAAAATGTTTGAAAAGTTTATAAAATATACCCCTATTGATGAAAAAGAGTTTCACGTACTCTTTTTCTTTTTCGCGAAAAAGTATCTCGTTTTACTTTTTATATTATCGAATCCTAACATATCTCCTATATTTAACTATAAATTATACTTTTATTCTATTTTTTAACAAATAATATACATTTTTTCTACTTTTTGTACTAATATTACTCCTTCAAATTGTACTTTTATTTTACTTACAACAATTTTTATAACTTTATTAAAACTCGTATCCAACATGATATGAGACTCTTTTTCCTAGACGCAGAGAGTAATTGTTTAGGAACTTAAAAATGGTTAAAGTATTTGAATAATTAAATTTATAAGTTAGAGAGAAAACTTTTTGCTAGAAGGAGAAATTTTTTGTTTGAGGGGTGACTTTGAAAGGAAATAGTATGATGAAAATAACAAATTATAATTGAATAATATTTATAAAATGATTGTTGCATATAAGATTATGAAAAAACAAATTAGGGTAGACAAACTTATTTTTTGAGAGGCTTATAAGTTTTGAAACTTATTTTTAAAACTTATAAATTGTTTAAAAACTTATTTTACTAAACACCTTAGAAAAGTTTAAAAGCCTTAAACAACTTGTAAGTTGTTTGAAAGATCTTACAAGTTCAACCAAACACCCTCATAATTTGTTGTAACTTCAACCTATTTTTTTTATTTATTTATATTTATATTTATATTATAACATTAATTAAATTTAAATATGGCACTTGAACTCAAAACTTTTGGTCACATACATTAACTATTTTGTTGATAGATCAAGACAGTCCATGTATTGGTTTATGACAAGCCTCTCAGTGAGTATAGCTCTGAGGAGGAGACGATTATTGCGGATAAGGTGGGTCACGCGACGCGTGATGATATACGGGAGACCCCTTCCTCAGTACCGGGAGAGATTGGAGGAGTTGTGACGGAGCAGCAATCGGTGGAGGTTAACTCTCCAATTAAGGAAGTTCATGGTGATAAGCAGACTAATACTACTCCGGAGGATATTGCTATCCGTATAAATTGGTTAGAGGAGCAGGTTTCTCAGGGGATGCAGTTGCTCACGGAGCAGAAGCGCGGACGTGGGCGTTCAAAGGGTTCACGAAAGGTAAATGAGCCGGTGCATGCAGTTCTGGGAGGTTGCCTTAAAAGTCGCCTCAGGAATGCAAAAGAAATGGGTTACAAGCCGAGGGATTTTGTGGTTGACCTTTCCAATAGAACCAGTATGCAGGCAATGAATAATATTATCCATGGACGTTGGTCGGATGAAATGGATGATTATCCTGAATTTCAATTTTGAGCTGTTTTTGTTTACTTAGTTTTCTCATCTCTTTCGGAGATTTGTGCTCTTAGTCTGCGTTTTTGTGCTTTCAAGGGATGGCATTTTTTCTTTTTCTTTTATAATAAACCTCAATTTAATATAAGACACCCAGCCTCAACTGATTATATTATTTCTTCGAATTTACGACTAAACATAAGTTACAAATTCAAGCTTGGCCCGATTAGTTTTATGAAGTATTAGTTCAACTCAGTATTGACTCAGCTTATATCCACAAGAGCTTAAGTTTGAGTTTGTTATGAAATTTTTGAAGTGTTAAAAATAAAAATCCTCATATCTATAATTTGTAATTAAACTTGTTCATTTTTATAAGTAAAATAATAATATAAAAAAACTTGATCGTATGCCCAAATTAAAGTGAATGGTCCAAATTACCCTTAGATGTTGGTGGTTTTTCATTGTTTTTTATGAAAAGTCTTACACATTTCTTACATCAGTACAATTTGTTGGAAAAATTCCATATTTTTATAAATGACAAAACCAATTATGCAAACTATGATGATGACCAAAACCTAGCTGATGGATCAAGAAGTTTCCAGCTAAATTGCAGTATGCTAAAATCTAAGTATAAGAAGAAATAACTTAGAGAAAAGTATATGAAGAAGTTGAAGGCTGCTTGTTAGGTCCCGGAGGATCACTGAACTGGTGTTGGGGGGAATACATCAGTAGGCTATTTTTGAAAATTCTTTTGATAAAACTGAAGTGAGTATCGACTGATACTGAAAGGGTGTAGACTGAAGGTCAATAGTCAAAGAGTTTTAGTTTAGAAATGGGTTTAGACTGATACTAAAATGGTTTCAGTATTTTGATTTCAGTTAGGCACAAAGCTTTAACTGATAATCCACGTATGGTTTCAGTCTAGAGTTTGAAATCAAATAAGTGTTATAAATCTTACTGACTATTCAAGGATTTGTCAATTAGACTGATAACACCAGCAGCGGAAATTTAAACTTAAAAAATTGCCTGTTGGAACTTAATAAAATATCCTAGCCCTAGTTTTGATACCAAAACTCTTAAAATTTCTTTTTATAGACTAGAACTTCTCGAACTCAAGTGTTGAGTTCATGTTCTCTAATCTAACTACTGTACTAAAGACTGAAGACCAGAGGACTAAAACTGAAGACTGAAGGCTGAAGTCCAAAGAACTCTCAACTGAAGTTAGTTGTGAAAAGACAAAGTCAAATACTGAAGATTTGACTGGTCGAGAGTTTCACTGAAGGATCAGTTGAGACTAAAGTATTAATGCTGGCCACGTGGATTTAGAGGACTGATACTCAAGTCAAGTATCAGTTGACTTTCTTCCTCGGACTGAAACTTCAGAGTTAAAATGAAGCCACGTACTTTCAAGTACAGACGCATTAAATGCAAAGATATTGAAGATCGTCCTTTCTCTGCAGAGCATTCCTTTTTGGTGATAACTTTTCAGAGGCGCCTTACCTCTTATACATGAGACGCCGTTCTTCGCCAATTTAGAAACCTCGAAGATTGAAGCCTCAGTCAAATTCAAATTACTCTCACAACAAATGAATTCTTGAAGACCATCTTGCCAACGGATCTATTCAAGACTTCAGCTATAAATAGTGCTCGAGGAACACCACAATCTCACCGATTCAAATACACAAGCTGAACCTCTGCCAAAATTGCAACTCAGCCTACTCACTGCTCTAAAGCTTGAATCGAAGAAAGAATACTCAAAGCTTAAATCAGTTTACTGATTACCTTCATTCTCTTAGTTACTTAGGCAAATACTATGCAAAATTCAAAGCCTAAGTCCCTGATTACAGAGAGTTTGTTCTCTGTAATCTAGTTGGTAATTCGAACCCTTTTCAATTGAGCAAAAAGAGAGTTTAAGAAAGAGAGAGTTCGAGCCAGTGTCTGAACTCAAGAGTTTTCAACCCCCACACACAAGACAAGTGTAGTCTTTGCTTTTGCAAGTTAAGAAGGAGACGATATCCTGTGTATTGGCGCTGAAAACTTGTTTCAATTAAAGATTTGTTGTGCACCCGCAAGCACTAGCCCAGAGTGACTGTCAGTGTGTTTAACTGACTATGGATGTAGGAACTTGTTCCGAACCACGTAAAAATCATTTATCGTTTATCGCTTTCAGCCTTACTGTCCTATTAGTGCACAAACACCTTTTTAACTGAAACTGATTAACTGCAAAGTGAAACTGTATCTTGACAACGTGTTAATCACAAAGGCTATTTCTTAAGTTTAGTTTTCCGCTGCTAGTGTTATTAGTCTAACTGATAAATCTTCGGATAATCAGTAAGATTCATAACACTCATTTGTTTCAAAATCAGACTGAAGCCCTTTTTGTGGATATCAGTTAAAGTACTGAATTTAACTAAAGTCAAAATACTGAAGTTACTTCAGTATCAGTCTCTCACCTTCGTTTAACTGAAGTTGTATATAACTGCACACATCAGTCAAACTCTTTCAATATCAGTTGATACTATTTCAGTTAACTACAAAAGAATTTTGAAAAATAGCCTACAGGTGTATTCCTCCCCCCATACACCTGTTCAGTGACCCTCCGGGACCCAACAATTGGTATCAGAGCGAGGTTGTTCGCAAGAACAAACTGCTTTGACCCGGTTCTACTGAACTAGAGGGTGTTAAATTTTTTTTCGTCTTCTAACTGATATTTGCGTTCTTTACCTCTTATATCTCTTTTCTCTGTACCATGGAAACTAACTACAGCAGAGCCTCATCACTCCCGGCGTTCAGTATTAAAAAAATACGACATATGGAAGTTTCGACTGGAAAGCTATCTTACTGCTCAACACTGCCGAATGTGGGAAGTCATCACCAAAGGACCAATCGTCATCACTAAGTAGTCAAGAGGACTCCACTGGACACCTCAAAAGATCCATATGATGAAGTTCAGATCAAATCCACAACTGACTTCACCACTGAAGAAAGAAAGCAAGATGAGCTGGATAATCTTGCCAAGAGTATCATCTCTGGAACAATTCCCGACAAACACGTCACCAAGATTATCAACTGCAAAACAACAAAGGAGATGTGGGATATTCTCGTAAGAATGTGCATCGGATGAGAGGAAATAAATGAGAATAAACTATCTATAGCTTGTCAGAAGTTCGACAGATTCCTGATGTTAAAAAATAAATCAGTCGAAGAAATGGAGTACAGATTCAATCAGATACTGAACGAGGTTCAGTCTATCTCAAAAGACAAGTATACTCAACGAGAAACCAATTTGAAGATTCTACGAGCACTTCCACAAGGTAACTGGCAAATTTATGCAGTTGCTCATTAGAACAAACTCAGATTCAACATGCTTCCAACTGATAAACTTTTCTCAGACCTAAAAGCAAATGAATTTGACATTCTAAGAAATCTAGAAACCAAAAAGGCCGGAGGATTAGATGAAGATACTACATCCGGATCAAATGGATCTGCACTGAAGGCTTCATCAAAGGAAAACAAGAAGCAGTCGAAGGAACCGACTGAACTAAAACCAGAAGACTTCTTCAGTCAATATGCATTGCTGACTGAAAGATTCAACAAAATGGAATCTAAGTTTCGCAAGTACAAGAAGTTCCACAAAAGGAACTACAAGGGCAAGGAAAGAGAGCACAAGTCAAGATACTCCACCGACAAGAGCGGAGAGAAGAAATCATCCACTACCGACCTCAAGGATGTGGAATGCTTTGGATGCGGAAAGAAAGGACACTACCAAACAGATTGCCTTGAACTATCACACTAAGAACGCAAAGAGCTAAGAGCTAAGAGGGATCGCAAGTACGCGAAGAAGAAAGCTATGTTAGCTGGAGATACAGGAGTTTCTGAATCAACTATTGAATCATCAACCAGCAACTCCACCAGCTCAGACGACGAGAGCCAAGCCCTCATGGCTAAAAGATGCCGAAAGTGTGGCTGACAATTCAGGCAAAAGCTGCGACAACGGAATGAATGGGCCTGAGGTAAACTAACACTCTAGAACTCTTATGACTGACAACTCCTTGTTGTTTACAGGAGATAACTCAGAATCTAGAAGCAGCTCAACCAATGAAGTTGATGAGTATGATCAGCTCATAACTGATCATCGACTGCTAAGGATAATGTTCGAGAACCTCCTACAACAAAATCAGAAAATGGAAAAGGAGATTAGTGAAGATCAGTCCAAGAAAGAAACAGTCAAGATCTACTATCCAGATGAAAATTGTCTTGACGAACTGATTACAGAAAACCAACAACTGAAAGCAGAGCTCAAGAAATCAACAATGGAATGCGATATGATCGTCTCCGGTAAATGCTGGAACTCCACCGGACTGAACAGACCACGCACCGGAATAATAACACCCCAAACGGAAACAAGCGAAAGTATGGAATTGTGTCCCAAAACCCCTGACCTAATCTACGAAGATTCCTAGAGAACGTATCTCTAGATCCCAACGATGTGATCGGTGCAGCAACTCAGAGACGTTGAATGACACACGACGAGGGATGATGAACTCGTCGATTTGCCAATAGATTGAATTCTTTTTTGGCAAACTCAAGAAGAATTCGAAACTTGAGGAAAAATAACTCACAATATTATTATCAAAAATCGTCTAACTGTTGTTCATCACATAACATTCATATATATAGGTAACAATAAACCCTAACGTAACGAAGGAAACAAACTAAAACTAAGGAAATACGAAACTTGCTCTACAAGCTGAAACCCTAGCGAGAAAATCAACTCTGCTAGCTGCAGAGCTAACAGGCTTCAGCTCTGAAAATATCGCGTGCGCTCTGAACTTCAGCTCTGAACTCCAGCTCTGACGCTCGCGCTCTGAACTTCAGCTCTGACATTCAGCTCTGAACTCCAGCTCTGACGCTCAGCTCTGCTATGTTGATTTGCTCTGCTCTGCCGTTCAGCTCTGCTCTAGTGATTTGCTCTGCTCTGCAGGTTAGCTCTGCTCTGCAGGTCAGCTCTGCTCTGCAGCTCCACTCTGCTCTGTAGCTCCACTCTGCTCTGCAGCTCTGCTCTGTTGTTGGGCTCTGCTCTGTACGTAAAAAGATTTACTACTTTTGAGCTCTGATTTTACGGTCCTTCTCCAATTGGTCTTTTCAGCTCTTGCCTCCAGATTTCTTCCACCAACGTCATTAAATTAGCCTTGAACGTCTTGGCTCTAGCTCTCGTTGATTTATGCTTAATTGTTCTATTTTTTAAGGGTTTGCATGAGCATGTATTGACTTAAATCTTCTAGAAATTGGTGCGTTTTATGGTTTATTTTATGCTTTGCAGTTGATTTAGGTTTTATGGAGGGAAGAGTGCAATTTTGGAGAATTTGGATGAATTTGGCGTTTTTTTGGCTGTTCTGGTGTGCGAGCTGAGCTGCGAGCCCAGCATTATAATGCAGAGCTGAGCTGCGAGCCCAGCACCGTACCGCAGAGCTGAGTTGCGAGCCCAGCACCGTACCGCAAAGCTGAGCTGCGAGCCCAGCACTGTACTGCAAAGCTGAGCTGTGAGCGCACTATAGCAGAGCATAGCTCTGGCGACAGAGCTGAGCTGCGAGCATAGCTCTGTCGCCAGAGCTGAGCTGCGAGCTCTGCCCATCGCGCCAGAGCTGAGCTGCGAGCTCTGCCCATCTCCCCAGAGCTGACTGCGAGCTCTGCCCATCTCGTCAGAGCTGAGCTGCGAGCTCTGCCCATCTCGCCAGAGCTGACTTTCCAGCTCTGCCCATCCCGCCAGAACTGAGCTGCGAGCTCTGCTCATCTTGTCAGAGCTGAGCTGCGAGCTCTGCCCATCTCGCCAGAGCTGACTTTCCAGCTCTGACTACCTTTCCCGAGCATAATCATCAAAGTTCGCCTTCCAGTGCAGAGTTACTTTCGCCAGAGCTAAATTTCCAGAGCTGACTTCCAGCTCTGCCCTGACGCCAGAGCTGACTTTCAGCTCTGCACTGCCCTTTTCAGAGCTGAACGTGCAGAATTGTTAATTCTCGCTAGGAGGAGATTTCTTGAAGAACACGCCAGCTGGAGTTACCTTATCATACATGATTCTATTACCTTTAGGAGTCCAGCTTTGGATGGCAACTTTGAGGAGAAGTCTATAAATAAGGGCTTTGTTTTGCATCAAAGAACTAACGTCTTTTGCCCTAATATTGAGTTCACGCCTAGTAGCCAAAGTTAGGTTTTTATTGCTTTCTTAGTTAGTTTATTTTAGTTCTTTCAATTCATGTTTTAGATTAGTTCTTCGTTTAGAGTAGTAATTACGTGACAGATTACTTCTCAAGACGTTTTACGGTATTTCGGTATTTAATTTAATTTACTTGCTTTCATGTTTATGCTTTCCTTTAGATTCTGCACTTTTAAATTATGCACTTTAAATTCTGCAATTTCGTTTCTGCCTAGTTAGATTAGATTATAAGATTTTAATTAAAGTTATTTAAATTTAATTTGCCTAGTTAATTCCTTTACTTTAAGTTGGTTTAATTCTTGCCTAGGGTTTAATAGTTTAATTCGCCTAGATAATTTTAAGATTAAGTTTTTAGTTAAGTTTAATTCACAAGCGTTAGTTAATAATTCCTTTTCGCCTAGTTAAGTTTAATTCACGTAAATTTACTTTCCATGTTTTAGTTTAATAATCCAACCTTTACTGCTTTTTCGTGACATAATTAAAAGCCCTTAAAAATCTTCCTTGAGAGATGACACTGGGTCAACTTACCATCGCTAGGATGTCCTTGTTCTATTGCAAGTGAAACTAGAGGTGTTTCTAGTTGAGTCAAATTTTGGCGCCGTTGCCGGGGAAGGTTTTAGGCGTCTTAGTTGTGTCACTTTTCTTTCTGCTTTTACCTGCTTTATTTTCCTTTTTCTTGTTTTTGGTTACTGTCTCCCTCCGGTGCGTTTAATCCGTGTGTTGAGTGCTGTGTATACAGAGCAGCCGGAGACAAGAAAGAAGAAGAGCGCTGCCAGCCCTGCCAGCCCAGCGAGTGCTTCCAGCCCTGCGAGCGCGCCAGCCCTGCAGAATCTAGTTCTGCAGAATCCAGCCCTGCAGATTCCTGCCCAGTTCAGCACTGACAAGTCCAGTTCAGACAAGTCTGTGGAAGAAGAGCCAGCCATCCGCCATCATGCTTCGAGCTTAAGATAGGAATTCTATGGCAGAATATTTTGATATTTGTGTGTACATGAGCCGTTTGGAGGAAGCAATTCCCAAGTATGGAGTTACTCAGATCCAATACCATGAAGTCATACGAACGTTGGCGAAATTGCCCAAACTTTTTAAGGTTGGGCATAACTCGCAAATACATTTGCGTGATTCTGATCCTGAGAGCACCATTCAAGCCTTCATACACGCGATCATGTCAGTCATTCAATCGGCACAACATGATGTTGAGTGTGTTGACGCAACAGTGAAATGTTTTGAGACTCACGTCCTTCAAGTTGTTAGTTGGTTGAGAGAAATGGTACGCCAGTGCAAGGAAGAAAATCCAGCACTGCAGACTCCAGCCCTGCAAGGACCAGCGCTGCCTAGTCCAGCGCTGCCCAGTCCAGCCCTGCAAGGCCCAGCTCTACCCAGTCCAGCGCTGCCCAGTGCAGCACTGCAGAATTCAGCTATGCAAAATCCAGCTATGCAGAATTCAGCCTTGCCAAATCCAGCCCTGCAGAATCCAGCCATGCAGAATGCAGCACTGCAGAATTCAGCCCTGCAAAGTCCAGCACTGACGAGCCCAGCTCTGACCAGTCCAGCTCTGACAAGCCCCTGCCAGGAAGAGAAGGCAGCGCAACAGATAGAAAGAGAGTTGGAGAAAGAGGAGGTTCCCGTGTCTTTGTCGGATGGCGATGAACTAAGTGATTTGTTGGATGAGGATGTGATAGAGTTAGAATGTTTGGCAAATTTAGAGGAAGATTCCACCGACATGTTGGAAGAGCCTGACTTGGTCTTTGCCAAGACACTAAGCGATGCCAAGCAAAACAAGATCTCTACACCCTCTATTTCTAAGGTTGTTCATTTCTATTACATCGTTGCCTCTGACGCATTCTTTTCCAATAATTCTACACAGGGATTTATCTATGATGCAAAAGAGGTGAACTCCACATGTCTAAAAGGGATGAGCATGATTCCATCAATTTTATCTTTTGGAGCAGTAGATGTGGTGGATGATGTAGATGAAATGGTCCGAATAATGGAGTGGTTCAAGCTTGAGTCTGATTTCGGATAACACTTGCTAAGTCAGGCTGGCGACTTTAAAACTAGCGCTTGGTGGGAGGCAACCCACCGTTGGTTTGTTGATGTTTTTCTTGTTTGGTTTTTCTTGTTCTTTTCTTGTTTTTAGTTGTTTGTTTTGCGTTTTTCCTAAGTTTTGGTTGCTATGCGGATGCTTTGATGCTTGGTGTTCATGTTCTATTTTCAGCACTGCCCAGATTCAGCGCTGCCCAGATCCTGCGCTGCCCAGATTCAGCGCTGCCCAGAGTCAGCGCTGCCCAGATTCAGCGCTGCCGTCTCTACTCTGCCCAAGGCCACAAACCTTACCTTTCGCCGCCTCTCACGATGGTTCAAATTTTCAATGCCGATAATCAGGGATGTTTTCTAACTCTTTTTCTTTTGCCCTGAGGACATGGCATGCTTTAAGTGTGTGGGGGAGGGGGTGTTTTGTTGTGCTTATATTTTTCAATTGGGCGAGATTAGTCTTTCTATGCTTAGTTTTTGGTCTTTGAATCGTGCGAATTTTTTATGAATTTGTGGAAGAAGAGATGGTTTTCGATGTGAATTTCAGGATTGTGAATGAATGGTGGTTATTCTTGTTTTACTTTTGATATATGTTTCTTGATTGTGCAAAGAATTAAGAGTTTTGTTGCAACACGATTGTAAGTAAGTAAAACGTGATTTGTCCGGTAGATGCTAGAAGGAGTGTTGTCATTGTGATTGCCTACGATCGTATCTTATTTGTGAAAATGTTGGACGAATTGCCAACTCTGAAAATGCCAGCTCTGAAACATCTGGCCAGCCCTGAAACGTGACAGCTCTGAGTCTCTGCTCCTCTAGTCTAACTATGAGCATGGGAAACCACGTGAAAAGACTTTGGATTGCATCCAAATGATTTTATTTCATGAATTATGGCTCAACTGTCGAAAATCTTAAGCACACAACGTGTGAAAAATGGTGATATTGATTATAAAGGCGATCACATTAGGGAATTCACTTCTAGCGGAGAATTGGGTCTGATCGAATTGCTTACATTACTGTTTTGTTGCTTCTTAAACTTTGACTTACTTGCATGATCGAGAGATGTGTGTTGATTGTAAAATTTTGAATTGACTTTGAGAATGTTTGGATGGAAATTAGCATTGTTGAAATCAATCTCTTCCTAGGATTCATATTGATTTTGCTTGAGGACAAGCAAAAGGCTAAGTGTGGGGGGGTTGATTTATGCTTAATTGTTCTATTTTTAAGGGTTTGCATGAGCATGTATTGACTTAAATCTTCTAGAAATTGGTGCGTTTTATGGTTTATTTTATGCTTTGCAGTAGATTTAGGTTTTATGGAGGGAAGAGTGCAATTTTGGAGAATTTGGATGAATTTGGCGTTTTTTTGGCTGTTCTGGTGTGCAGAGCTGAGCTGCGAGCCCAGCATTGTAATGCAGAGCTGAGCTGCGAGCCCAGCACCGTACCGCAGAGCTGAGCTACGAGCCCAGCACCGTACCGCAGAGCTGAGCTGCGAGCCCAGCACCGTACCGCAAAGCTGAGCTGCGAGCCCAGCACTGTACTGCAAAGCTGAGCTGCGAGCGCACTGTAGCAGAGCATAGCTCTGTCGCCAGAGCTGAGCCGCGAGCATAGCTCTGTCGCCAGAGCTGAGCTGCGAGCATAGCTCTGTCGCCAGAGCTGAGCTGCGAGCTCTGCCCATCGCGCCAGAGCTGAGCTGCGAGCTCTGCCCATCTCCCCAGAGCTGAGCTGCGAGCTCTGCCCATCTCGTCAGAGCTGAGCTGCGAGCTCTGTCCATCTCGCCAGAGCTGACTTTCCAGCTCTGCCCATCCCGCCAGAACTGAGCTGCGAGCTCTGCCCATCTTGTCAGAGCTGAGCTGCGAGCTCTGCCCATCTCGCCAGAGCTGACTTTCCAGCTCTGACTACCTTTCCCGAGCATAATCATCAGAGTTCGCCTTCCAGTGCAGAGTTACTTTCGCCAGAGCTAAATTTCCAGAGCTGACTTCCAGCTCTGCCCTGACGCCAGAGCTGACTTTCAGCTCTGCACTGCCCTTTTCAGAGCTGAACGTGCAGAATTGTTAATTCTCGCTAGGAGGAGATTTCTTGAAGAACACGCCAGCTGGAGTTACCTTATCATACATGATTCTATTACCTTTAGGAGTCCAGCTTTGGATGGCAACTTTGAGGAGAAGTCTATAAATAAGGGCTTTGTTTTGCATCAAAGAACTAATGTCTTTTGCCCTAATTTTGAGTTCACGCCTAGTAGCCAAAGTTAGGTTTTTATTGCTTTCTTAGTTAGTTTATTTTAGTTCTTTCAATTCATGTTTTAGATTAGTTCTTCGTTTAGAGTAGTAATTACGTGACAGATTACTTCTCAAGACGTTTTACGGTATTTCGGTATTTAATTTAATTTACTTGCTTTCATGTTTATGCTTTCCTTTAGATTCTGCACTTTTAAATTATGCACTTTAAATTCTGCAATTTCGTTTCTGCCTAGTTAGATTAGATTATAAGATTTTAATTAAAGTTATTTAAATTTAATTTGCCTAGTTAATTCCTTTACTTTAAGTTGGTTTAATTCTTGCCTAGGGTTTAATAGTTTAATTCGCCTAGATAATTTTAAGATTAAGTTTTTAGTTAAGTTTAATTCACAAGCGTTAGTTAATAATTCCTTTTCGCCTAGTTAAGTTTAATTCACGTAAATTTACTTTCCATGTTTTAGTTTAATAATCCAACCTTTACTGCTTTTTCGTGACATAATTAAAAGCCCTTAAAAATCTTCCTTGAGAGATGACACTGGGTCAACTTACCATCGCTAGGATGTCCTTGTTCTATTGCAAGTGAAACTAGAGGTGTTTCTAGTTGAGTCACTCGTCACCGGACCAACTGGCACGTGTACCGAATCTTCACTCTGTGCAGCCTCTGAAACTCGGCTCTGCTCTGAACTGCATAATTCCCCCTCTCTTGAAAAGGATTTGTCCTCAAATCCACAGCATCGCCTACATCAAAGGGACTTAAATCAGTAACATTGAATGTAGCACTCACATTATACTCACTGGGTAAATCGAGTTTGTAGGCATTATCATTGATCCATTCCAATACTTGAAATGGACCATCTCCCCAAGGAAGCAACTTGGAACGCCTCTGCTCTGGAAAACGTTCCTTGCGCATGTGAAGCCAAACCCAATCTCCGGGCTCGAACACTACCTTGCGGCGACCTTGATTAGCCTGCTCTGCATACTGCCGTGTGCGGCGCTCTATGTTAGCTCTAGCCTTCTCATGTATGTACCGTACAAAGTCTGCTCTGCACTGACCATCCATGTTGATGTGCTCGGTCTCGGGTAAAGGTGCCAAGTCCAGAGGTGTCAAGGGATTGAAGCCATACACAATTTCAAAAGGAGAGTATTTAGTGGCAGAGTGAACAGCACGGTTATAAGCAAACTCAACATGAGGAAGACACTCTTCCCAAGACTTGATATTCTTTTGAATGATGGCCCTAAACAACGTAGACAAAGTCCTAATTACTACTTCGGTTTGACCATTAGTTTGTGGGTGACAAGTAGTAGAAAATAAAAGTTTCGTGCCTAACTTACACCACAAGGTCTTCCAAAAATAGCTCAAGAACTTTTCATCCCTATCAGAAACAATGGTCCTAGGCATACCATGCAACCTAACAACTTCTCGAAAGAACAAATTAGCTACATGTGATGCATCATCAGTTTTATGACATGGGATAAAGTGTGCCATTTTAGAAAATCGATCGACGACCACAAAAATCGAATCTCGCCCAAGCTTGGTTCTAGGCAAGCCTAGCACAAAGTCCATGGAGAGATCTATCCAATGTGTGTGTGGGATAGGAAGGGGTGTGTACAAACCATGTGAATTGACTCGAGACTTGGCTTGTTTGCACGTAATGCAACGACCACAAATGCGTTCGACATCACGTTTCATATGAGGCCAAAAAAATGCTCTTGTAACACAGCCAAAGTCTTAGCAATGCCAAAATGTCCCATTAATCCCCCACCATGCGACTCAAGTAACAACAGATTGCGTAGAGAACACCTTGAAAGAATATTAAACTGAATTAATAATCTAATTGCCCGATGATCGTTTCTTGGATTATTATTAATTTATCATACAAAGATTAATCTCTAACATGCTCATATGAATTTAAGTGCTGCACGTTGGAGTTCAGAAATACCTGAAGAATTCAGAAGAATTCGTCAAATCGCAGCTGAACAGACCAGTCAGCTACAAGCCTTCGTTTGATGCCTCAAACGTCCTCAAAACGTATTTCGCCTAGAAATACGACTTCTTCATCTTCGAGAGAGCTTTCCGTGGCCGTCTGTTTCGCCTAAATCGGAGTTCTGTGGAGGAAGTTATGGCCGTTGTCCCGAAACTGCCAGAACTTGATTTCCTGCGAAAATCTGACTCCAGCTCTGACCTTCTGAACTGTATCCCGCTCATCTTTCACCGTTGGATGGACAACGTTCTATGAAAGTCTCAGGAGAGAAAAACAGCTATGCACGATCGGCGCTTCTCACTGCTCTCTCAAAAACCCTAATTTTATTTGTTGTGTTTTCCTGAGAGCTGACAGCTGTATTTATAATAAAATAAATATGTGTGAGGCGCCTGATCTCTGTGCTAGGAGTTTTCTTCTCCATCTTGGGCTAGGAGACTTTGGGCCAGTCCAGGGACCAGATACAAGGAATAAAGATGGGCCTCAAATAAATTAATTTATCTATGGTCAGCCCAGACCATAATTAATTTATAAATATCAGTTCATTCCACTAGAGAACCGATATTGACTTACCCCTTTATTGCCGGTGTTGAGTCGGGGCTTGTATTTAGACTTATTAAATCCTCGTATTTAAAATATCCGACACCCATTAATTAATTAGAGCTCTGACAGCTTAAATAAATTAATCTCTTTGTAATCCTTAAGCAGTACCACTCAAAACTTATTATTGCGCCTGAACTTAATCAACCTGCAGGGTTTAGCACAATAAACATTATTGAGCTCCTTAAGGGGATGTCATTATTATATACGGATACGAGTACTAATACAGATAATCAAATATCATATATTAACCGCTATCACCCAAGATACAGAGTACTCAAGTTACTATATAACTCTCACTCATAGTAAATCAAAGTGATAAACGAATCAACATATATATCTGAAATCTTATTAGTATTAAGATCTTATAAGTTACCGAGATCTTTGATTCTTCACTTAAGTCAGATAGAAGAATACATCTCAATGTGGTCCTATCAATACGTTATGACGTACCAGTATAGACAAGTAGTCAAGACAAACTACTTCCATCTATACCGCAGCCTAAACCGATGACTCGTCCTAAGGTCATCTCGGCTGTGATCATATTATATCTCTTAAGGTTATTCCAATTATATGGTCTTCTGTGATCTACAACACACCATATAATCTACTTGTATAGAGATAGAGAACATACATATGCAATCATGAACACAATCAGATAGGAGATTGGATAGTGAACTTAGGAAACATTGTATACAAGCATAAAACGTTCTTGCTTTCAGTATACAAATCCAACAATCTCCCACTTATACTAAAGCAAACTTTTAGTATACAATGCGTCTATTTACCAATCACCTAACACTTCTCCCACTTATACTTAAAGTTTCCTAAGTGGGTGGCATCAATCGCATTCCCATCTTTCAATGACCATTTGCGATAAGCCTTTTGTGAAAAGATGAGTAGGTTTCTCCAATATGTGAGAATTTATTCTATGAGCACAAAACCTCGATTTACGAATAATCGTATAACTTGGTACTTACTCTGCATGTGTTTGATCCCTTGTGGTTCTTAGATTCCTTAGAGTTCGCAACTGCACTTGAGGTATCACGAAGGTGATGCTCTCACGCAAACTAGGAATCACCCTTAGACCCTGGAGGTAGTGGTCAAACCAAAAGGTTTTACCTCCCAAGGAAAACACATAGCTCGAGGTAATTATTCTTTGTTCCGGTCAGCCTGGAAATCCGAAATCGTATAATCCAAAAAGGAACTAAACTGTCTAACTGGTAAACTATCCTTATTCTCTAGTCATGGACTTGAGAATATAATTTACCACAGTTCAGTGTCCTTAACTAGGACTATACTGATATCTTACAACCATGCTAACTGCATAGCAAATATAAGATCTCGTACATAGTAATCCATACATGAAGCTATCTACTGCGGAAACGTAGAATACGGCCTTCATTTCCTCAACCTCAACAGGCATCTTAAGGCATAGTCTTTAGATAAAGGAACGCCATATCTAAAAGGTAGCAATCCTTTCTTGGCGGTATTCATACTAAAACGAGCATTCACAGTATTAATGTATGACACTCGAGATAAGCCCAACATCATTTTCTAGTGATCCCTTATAACCTTGATCACAAAGACGTATACTGTACCTCCTTAGTCTTTCATCTGAGACTGTTCGGATAACCATTACTTTATGTCTTGACAATAGCTCCATATTGTCGCCAATTAGGAGGATATTATTTACATAAAATGCAAGATAAACCACATCACCGATGACACGAGAGCGATTGATACGAGATGCTTCTCTCCCTCCCTCACGTAACCTTCAGGTTGTTGCACATGGCTGTCCTTACCTTTTTCAAGGTAATATATATGACATCCATTTGCCAGACCTCGATGGTTTAAGTGAGCTGCTATGGGAAAAATGGTCCGAATGTTCTGAGCATGGCATTGGCGAAAATATCATCATAACCTATACCCTTACACTAGGCATAACCTTTCGCCACCAGTCTAGCTTCGAAAGCTACGACCTTGCTCATTCGGGCCTGTCACTATCTTGTATACTCACTTACAACCTAAGGCTTTACAGCCTCCTGATAGCAAGATTTTCTAGTATATACCCATATTCTTAATGGATTGCTCCATTGAGGCGTGCCAGGAATCTACATTCTCGTCTTCCACTAATTCCAAGTAGATATCTGGGTCGATTATCTTATATTCACTACCAGGGACTGAATCCAAAGATTCTCCCAAGAACATAAATCGATTGGGTTGTCCCACAACCCTTCCACTACAATGGATCTGTGGTGGCACATGTGTGTCAACAGTGCGTGCAGTGTCTTGTGGTACAAAACTCTTGCACACTTGGCTTGGGTGATGGAATCGCCTGTCTAATGTCTTCAATTTCTTGAAGCACACTATCTGACTTGGATTAGTAATTATTCCCATAGTCCACTTCTAAGAATCGTGTGTCATTGTTAATAACCACCTTCTGATTCTTTAGGACTAATTGCAAAGATGCATAACTCATCATCGAACATATTTTTTCCAAGAGTGACCTATTTCTTCTCTCCACTACACCATCTTATATAGGGATTACAAGGTGTAGTAAACTGGGTTGGAATCCCAAACACTGACAATGAATCAGAAAAGATCATTCCTAACACATTATTGGCCCTTTATCCCCTTTGCCATGAATGACCCGGTCTCCATCTTTTCCTCTATACAGGATTCGCAGGTTCCAAATGGTACAACCTGGATTGAATCCAATGTACTATTTAGACACAAGCCTTTGGATCCTGTTAAGATAGATGTGACCTAATCTAGGGTATCAATATATGTGTAAGATCCTCATGAGAGATTAGCCTTAACTTTTCTCTTTCTTTTGTTCGATGATGTAAATGCAATATAAAGGTATTTTGTAGACAAGTTATAGTATGAAGAGAGATGTTCAAAAATACCAGAATAGACAACTTTGTCATTTCTTATGATAGAAATACTACTATAAAAAATGACATGTGATCCATCTATTCAAAATTTTGAAACATGATAAGGAACTCTCAAAAAACTAAACTATGTCTTTAGAACTTAAAGACAAGTCTACTGCGACTCTAGTCACGTTGCCTACGAAGACAATCATCTCATCACTTCTCAGCTTCCTTGTCAGCCTAAAAGCCATGCAAGGTGCAACAATCATTATCAGTTTCTCTCGTTATCCACTACTCACAACTGAGTAGAAAACGAGCTGACATGTCTCAGTTACTATAGCAAGTGAAGTACCTTAACCCTTTGCCTTGAGTATTGAAAGAAGAAATCTCCAATACTCAATCTTATCACACCACTACTCCCACTATTTCTCTTATCTTTCTTACCCCTTGGACCCTTCTTCTTCCCGTCATTCGACGAAGAAGATGGCTCTCCTTTGGCAATAACAAGTGCTTGCACATCTCTTTCCCACAACTTCCTTAGCCGTAACTAGAGTATTCAACAACTCAAAAGAAGTATTATCTTTCTTGCTCATAACAGCATTGAGGCGGAAGTTCTTAATTAAAAGACTTGGGAAGAGAGTTCAGGATAATATCGACTTTTGCCTCACCGTCGATACTCCCACTGAGCAAGTCAAGTCCGTCAAAAATTTGCATGACATGCTCGTGCACTGAGATGTGCTCACTCATAAAAATAACAAGATTACTCTCATCAAATTTAAATGAGCAGCTCAGTCCGACTCTCCGAACACTTTCTTGAGATACAGCATGATGCTAATAGCATCGTCCATGCCCTGATGTTGGAGCTACAAAGTTTGTGACATTATACTCACAATATAGCATATAGCCACATTATTCGTCTTATGCCACCTTTTTATGTAATTCCTTTTTCTCATCAGTTGACTATTGTTCGGACAAATAGAACGTGGAGTAGTAAGCAACACAAAAATTGTGTTTAGTTTGTGATAAAGATAAAAATCTAAAACTGCGTTTCCATTTTATATATGTGGACCGGTTAAAAGACTTTGTGCAAGAATAAATAAACAATAAGAGACATAGACATATCTGAAAGTAACGAACATAAAGCACATAATTCGTAACAATAATATTGTAACCTTTTGATAAAACAATATTAATGAAACCTCCAACTGCCCAAGGAATCTCACGAGTAAGTCACGTTCGTGTGGACGTTTACACATGAACCCCTCAACCAGACTATTTACCTAGCCATTTAATTTCCATCCATGTCAACTTAACCTTTTGACAAAGGAAATTAATAGTTGGCACCTTAACTAGACCATATCATTTTCAAGAAGGGACTCCGTTGGGGAGTTGTACATTGTACTTGAAATGATATCTAAGCAATGACCACAATTTAACCTTGATGATTAAATTCTCGAAATTAGCATACCTACTAGGACCATACCGCTTTCAATTTAATCTCTTGGTTATCTTATTTAAAATCCAGCCTCTAAAGTACTTATGAAAATCATACGAGTAAGCCACGTTCGTGTGGACGTTTACCGCATAACTCCCACTACTTAAATGGATTTAAATATTTTTAATAGAAATCTCAACTTAACAAACTTGTGAAATCAAATATGAAGTAAGCCACGTTCGTGTGGACGTTTACTCATATTCTCAATCACTTTGTCTTGAGACCGCATGTGGAGGTCTACATAATTTTAAGAATAAAAATTACTTAGTAATAACCACAAACTAACTTTGAAATTAAAATCTCGAATTTGACATACTCACTAGGACCATGCCGCATTCAATTTTAATTTCTTAGTTATCTTATTTAAAATCCATCTTCTAAAGTACTTATGAAAATTACACGAGTAAGCCACGTTCGTGTGGACGTTTACCGTATAACTCCCACTACTTAAATGGATTTAAATATTTTAAACAGAAATCTCAACTTAACAAAACTTGTGAAATCAAATATGAAGTAAGCCACGTTCGTGTGGACGTTTACTCATATTCTCAATCACTTTGTCTTGAGACCGTTTGTGGAAATCTAAATAATTTTTAATCATCTATAAAATTATTAATACAGCTTAGTCTTTTTACTTTCAAAAGGTTTGATCATGCTCAAACACATAATGCTAAACATGCTCTTCTAGAAAGCAACATGTAAAACAAGCTCGCGGAATTCTAAAACATGCTTAAGAAAACGATAAACCTAGCATGCTTGTCTAAGCGCAGTTAATAAACACATATTAACAAGCAAAGACAAAACATCATGCAAAGAGCATAAAGGATTAACACCACGACATGCAAAGAACAGAATTAAAAGAAAAAAGTTCTTCGTGACCCACTCGTGGAATCCCAAAACTAATCTATTACATTTTGTAAACAAAAGTAAAACTCGGCCCGAACATCTCCATCAAGCCCGTGTAGGTTATTAGGGTTTGGGCCCCTAGGGTTTGAGTGATTCACGCCAGCCGCCGCCACCTTGCCACGACAGCAGCTCAGACGGCGCCGCTGCAGCCTGGCGCGGCAGCAATCTCCTCGGCGCGAGCAGCAGCCCCCCATCGCGAGCAGCAACAGCACAGCAGCAGCATGGCTCGGCAGCCTCGGCGCATGGTCACGGCAGACTCGGCAGAACCGGCGTGCAGACAGCAGCCTCGGCAGCAGCGGCCGCGCGACGCCTGCCGGGCGCGCAGCGCGCAAAGCGCGCACGCACAGCCCTCGGCGCGCACAGCCCCTGCCCGCCGCCTGTCCTCCCTCGCCCTGCCCTGCCTGACCAACCTCGGCAGCAGACGGCACGAAAAGTAGCAACGGCCGCGCAGCGCTTTACCGGGCGTGCAGCGCATGGTGCGCAAGCGCACGTGCGCGCGCAGCCCCTTGGCGCACGCAACCCTCGCTCGCCCCGGCCTAGGCAGTAGCCTCCCCGGTAGTGTGTGCGCGCGCCGTGGTGCACGGGGCTCGCGCAGTGTGCAGCCCTTCGTGCCCTCGACGCCCGCCGCCTCCCGGCTCTCTCCAACCTCCGTTCATTCGATGTTGATTCGTCGTCGTCTTTGTCTCGATTTTCAAATTTTACAGATTACAATGAAAAAACAAATACAATTTGAAATCCTAATCTAACCACGGATTTTCTCGTGGTGAAAAACGATTACAACATCAAAACGACGTATTCCACAAATCAACAGACCACGAAGAACAACAACAGTAAAAACAACGCATATTATTAATCGTACATAAATTAATATTAGAGCCAAGAAATTAATCCTGGGCTCTGATACCAATTGAAAGACTATTAAACTGAATTAATAATCTAATTGCCCGATGATCGTTCCTTGGATTATTATTAATTTATCATACAACGATTAATCCCTAACATGCTCATATGAATTTAATTGCTGCACGTTGGAGTTCAGAAATACCTGAAGAATTCAGAAGAATTCGTCAAATCGCAGCTGAACAGACCAGTCAGCTTCAAGCCTTCGTTTGATGCCTCAAACGTCCTCAAAACATATTTCGCCTGGAAATACGACTTCTTCATCTTCGAGAGAGCTTTCCGTGGCCATCTGTTTCGTCTGAATCGGAGTTCCGTGGAGGAAGTTATGGCCGTTCTCCCGAAACTGCCAGAACTTGATTTCCTGCGAAAATCTGACTCCAGCTCTGACCTTCTGAACTGTATCCCGCTCATCTTTCACCGTTGGATGGACAACGTTCTATGAAAGTCCCAGGAGAGAAAAACAGCTATGCACGATCGGCGCTTTTCATTGCTCTCTCAAAAACCCTAATTTTATTTGTTGTGTTTTCCTGAGAGCTGACAGCTGTATTTATAATAAAATAAATACGTGTGAGGCGCCTGATCTCTGTGCTAGGCGTTTTCTTCTCCATCTTGGGCTAGGAAACTTTGGGCCAGTCCAGGGACCAGATACAAGGAATAAAGATGGGCCTCAAATAAATTAATTTATCTATGATCAGCCCAGACCATAATTAATTTATAAATATCAGTTCATTCCACTAGAGAACCGATATTGACTTACCCCTTTATTGCCGGTGTTGAGTCGGGGCTTGTATTTAGACTTATTAAATCCTCGTATTTAAAATATCCGACATCCATTAATTAATTAGAGCTTTGACAGCTTAAATTAATTAATCTCTTTGTAATCCTTAAGCAGTACCACTCAAAACTTATTATTGCACCTGAACTTAATCAACCTGCAGGGTTTAGCGCAATAAACATTATTGAGCTCCTTAAGGGGATGTCATTATCCTATACGGATATGAGTACTAATACAGATAATCAAATATCATATATTAACCGCTATCACCCAAGATACGGAGTACTCAAGTTACTATATAACTCTCACTCATAGTAAATCAAAGTGATAAACGAATCAACATATATATCTGAAATCTTATTAGTATTAAGATCTTATAAGTTATCGAGATCTTTGATTCTTCACTTAAGTCAGATAGAAGAATACATCTCAATGTGGTCCTATCAATACGTTATGACGTACCAGTGTAGACAAGTAGTCAAGACAAACTACTTCCATCTATACCGCAGCCTAAACCGATGACTCGTCCTAAGGTCATCTCGGCTGTGATCATATTATATCTTTTAAGGTTATTCCAATTATATGGTCTTCTGTGATCTACAACACACCATATAATCTACTTATATAGAGATAGAGAACATAAATATGCAATCATGAACACAATCAGATAGGAGATTAAAATAGTGAACTTAGGAAACATTGTATACAAGCATAAAACGTTCTTGCTTTCAGTATACAAATCCAACACACCTAGGAACACATAACTTATTCTTTCGAAAAAGATAGTCATCATGTCTAAAGTATTCACCACTAGCTGACTGTGCACAAGCTATATAGATCTCACCGAAATCCTCATCATGCTCATAAACACTCTTGATACACTCAAACCCAAGTAACTTAGCATCAAGAGTGGAGATCAGAGTGTACCTGCGAGAAAGGGCATCGGCGACCACATTCTCCTTACCTTGCTTGTACTTGATGACGTATGGAAACATCTCAATGAACTCCATCCACCGTGCATGTCGCTTGTTCAGTTTATGCTGCCCTTTCAAGTGCTTTAGCGACTCATGATCGGTGTGAATGATGAACTCGTTGGGCCACAAATAATGCTGCCACGTCTGTAAGGCCCTTACGAGCGCGTAGAGTTCCTTGTCGTATGTAGGGTAGTTCAACGTGGCTCCACTCAACTTCTCACTGAAATAGGTGATGGGGCACCTCTCTTGCATCAACACTGCACCAATTCCAAGGCCCGAAGCATCACATTATATTTCAAAGGTTTTTAAAAAGTTAGGGAGAGATAATACCGGAGTGTGAGTGAGCTTGTGCTTCAACAGCGCGAAGGCCTCCTCTTGCGCTTTGCCCCACTTGAACTCCATGTTCTTCTTGATCACTTCGGTGAGTGGCGCTGCCACGCTGCTAAAGTGAGGGACGAACCGCCTATAGAAGCTAGCAAGCCCGTGGAAACTTCGTACCTCGCCAATGCTCATTGGTGTCGGCCACTCCTGAATGGCGCGAATCTTCTCTTCATCCACCTGGACACCCTGTGCACTAACAACAAACCCCAGAAACACGACTCGATCCGTACAGAACGTGCACTTCTTAAGATTAGCAAATAGCTTCTCTTTGCGAAGTACGTCCATAACAGATCTTAAGTGCTCAACATGGTCGTCAGGATGCTTGCTATAAATTAGGATGTCATCAAAATAGACTACGACAAAGCGACCAATGAAAGCACGTAAAACATGGTTCATGAGACGCATAAACGTACTCAGAGCATTAGTCAAGCCAAAAGGCATAACTAACCACTCATACAAACCAAGTTTTGTTTTGAACGCAGTCTTCCATTCATCACCTTCCTTAATTCGGATTTGATGATATCCACTACGCAAATTAATTTTGGAAAACACACAAGCACCATGTAATTCATCAAGTATGTCATCTAAGCGAGGGATGGGATGGCGATACTTTACCGTGATATTATTGATGGCTCGGCAATCGCAGCACATCCTCATGGTTGAGTCCTTCTTTGGTACGAGTAGAACAGGTACCGCACAAGGGCTTAAGCTCTTCCTCACGTGCCCCTTAGCTAGAAGCTCGCCGATTTGCCGTTCCAACTCCTTTGTCTCTTCCGGGTTGGTGCGGTAGGCTGGTCGGTTCGGGAGCGTAGCGCCGGGCATGAAGTCGATCTGGTGCTCAATCCCCCTGAGTGGTGGTAGGCCATGCGGTGTCTCATCGGGAAAGACATCTGCAAAATCAAGTGCATAGAAGGGGATAGGGAGGGGATATCGTTAGTAGTAAACAAGGTTTCTCTGAACCTCAACAACACCATCTGTCGTTCCTCCTTCATACACAGCTTGATATCACACGATCTCGCAAGGAAAGATTTGTGTGTCACACCCATCGGCTTGGCCTCCACTTGCTGTGCTTTGTTTTGGGTTGTGGCTGCTTCCTTGAGTAATTGCACTTGGTCTTCGTACACTTGTTGGGGACTGAGAGGAACAAGGGACATTCTCTTGTGCTGAAACTCAAAGGAATACTTGTTTGTGAAGCCGTCATGGGTCACACGCCGATCAAACTGCCAAGGGCGACCCAACAAGATGTGGCACGCCTGCATTGGGAGCACATCACACAAAACTTTGTCCTCATACCTGCCAAGTCGAATAGGCACGTCACTCAACCATTGCAAGCGATATGGTTTTGGATGTTTTACTGCGCTCAACCCTAGTTTCTCCACCATATGCTTACTCGCTACGTTCGTGCAACTCCCGTCGTCGATAATCACGCTGCATAGCTTGTCACGGACCATACACCGCGTGTGAAAAAGGTTTTCCCGCTGCTCTAGTTCATCCGTTTGCGGTTGCATGGCCAAGGCTCGCCGGGCTACTAGGAAGTGTCCCGTGGGTGCATCCAGCTCCTCCTCCTCATCGGGTTCTTCCAATTCAGGCATCTCGGGGTCTGTTTCTTTCCCATCGGTGACAACTTTTCCATCGTCTCAGAGGATTATAATGCGCCGATTCGGACACTCGCTCATGATGTGGCCGAATCCCTGACAACGGAAACATTTCTTGTCACGGTATCTTCCCTCGGACGTGGTGGCAGAGCTGGAATTTGTGGTCCTCGGACCTCCGCCAATCTGATTCTGTCGGGGCTGTGCGGTAGAGCTGAAAGAGTGCTGACCGTGGCTCTGACTGCCGCCAGAGCTGAAAGTGTTCTGTCGCGGGCTCTGCTCTGCTCTGCTCGTCCGCCCGCTCTACTCTGCGCTGGTTGCTGCCAGCACTGCCACTGCTGCTCTGCCCTCCGCCAGGGCTGAAGACGCCCCGCTGCTGCTTGCCAGTGCTGAAGGTACTCCGCTGACCACTACCATAGCTACTTCTCCGCTTGAGTTGATTCTCAATCTTGATCGCCATATGAACCATGACTTCCAACTCAACATAGTGTTGGAGTTCCACTTTATCTCGAATATCCCACTGCAATCTAGCCAAGAATCTAGCCATGGTAGCCTCTCTCTTTTCCACAACATTAGCTCGTATCATAGCCATCTCCATCTCTTTGAAGTACTCGTCGACACTCCTACTTCCCTGCTTCAACATTTGTAACTTGTTGAAGAGCTCCCGGTAATAATGGTTTGGTACAAACCGCTTTCTCATCACTGCTTTCATCTCATGCCAAGTTTGGATAGGTGGCTCGCCATGCCGTCTCCGACTAGTCACCGTTTGATCCCACCATACGAGTGCGTACTCCGAAAATTCGATGGCTGCTAGTTTCACCTTTTTGAGCTCTGAATAATTGTTGCAATCGAACAAGAATTCCACCTTCTTTTCCCATTCAAGGTACAGCTCTGGGTCATTCTTCCCTTGGAACGATGGGATATTCATCTTAATATTGTTGATGTTATCATCTTGATAGTTTGAGCCATTCACTCGACGCCAACGCCCCTCTCCATCTTCCTCATATTCAGACTCCTCGACTTGCTCATCACGATGGTGCACATTGCGAACTGGCATGCGCTAGCCACCCAGACCACGACCACCTCCTCAGCCTCTACGTCCACCAAACTCACCGCGATTGGGATTGGAATGAGCTTACTCAAATTAGTCCATCCGTTCATGCATGCCTTCGAATTCAGATCGCATGATCCTGCCAAACTTCGAACGTAAGGCTTCCATGATAAACTCTGTGTTCGGATCCAAGGTAGGGTGCTCCGCCGACGGTGACTCCTGTTAATCGTGTTCAGACATGGTAACCTGAAACAAAAAGGTTAGTAGTAAAAGGAAAACAAAGAAAACCTCATTGCCTCACAAACACTCGTGTATATCGCACAACGATGGATCACTCAACGCTCGTGTATCACACAAAGCTCGGCTTTTACCCTCTATTGATCTCACCACTCTTGCCTTTTTCCACTCGATTTCTCGTCTCAAGAATCAAACTCCCTCGAGCAACCACGTTGAATCCAACTATCAACTGCACAACGAGGACAACAAGCGCACTTGATGAGAGCACTCGATGACACGCCTCACAAGGAACCACCGCAACCACACATAATTGAGATAACTCGACAACAAACGAAAGACTCCTAGACGCAGACTGGAACCCAAAGGCAGTGCTGCGCAGAACAAGCAATCAGCCCAACTACTATGCTACCCAAAGAAAGACCCAAAATATGCAGAATGAAGAAAATTTATGGCTGCTGACTGCTTCTGTTTTCGACCTGTTGTGCTCCTTTTTTTTTGACTTATGGAATACTTATTTTCGTAAAGCAAATAATGGTAAAAGGGATGGATTGATGTATTATGGACGATGGAAAATGATATATGTGATAGGGATGAACGATGTGAAAATGGTAAAAGAAGCGTAAAAACTTGAAAGATAGCAAAACCCTAAAGTGCAGCCCTTACGAAACCTGGAAAAAACTGATACCAAATGATATGATCGTCTCCGAAAAATGCTGAAACTCCACCGGACTGAACAGACCACGCACCGGAATAATAACACCCCAAACAGAAACAAGCGAAAGTATGGAATTGTGTCCCAAAACCCTTAACCTAATCTACGAAGATTCCTAGAAAACGTATCTCTAGACCCCAACAATGTGATCGGTGCAGCAACTCAGAGACGTTGAGTGACATACTACGAGGGATGATGAACTCGTCGATTCGCTGATAGATTGAATTCTTGTTTGGCAAACTCAAGAAGAATTCGAAACTTGAGGAGAAATAACTCACAATATTATTATCAAAAATCGTCTAACTGTTGTTCATCACATAACATTCATATATATAGGTAACAATAAACCCTAACGTAAAGAAGGAAACAAACTAAAACTAAGGAAATACAAAACTTGCTCTACAAGCTTAAACCCTAGCGAGAAAATCAACTCTGCTAGCTGCAGAGCTGAGAGGCTTCAGCTCTGAAAATATCGCTCGCGCTCTGAACTTCAGCTCTGACGCTCACGCTCTGAACTTCAGCTCTGACGCTCAGCTCTGTCGTTCAGCTCTGCTCTGCTGATCTGGTTAGCTCTACTCTGCAGGTTAGCTCTGCTCTGCAGATCGGCTCTGCTCTGTAGGTTAGCTCTGCTCTGCAGCTCCACTCTGCTCTGTAGCTCCACTCTGCTCTACAGCTCTGCTCTGCTGTTGGGCTCTGCTCTGTAAGTAATAAGATTTACTACTTTTGAGCTCTGATCTGTCGATCCTTCTTGACACGCACCCGTCGTGCGGTGCAGGCAAAATACTTGTGTATGCCTAGTACAGACGATACACGCTCCTACTTCTCACAACAAGAACTCAGTCTTAGTGGCAAGTGTAGGGTCGAATCCCGCAAGGAGTGAGGAACCACTTTGTTCTCCAACGACAAACTGAGGTGTCACAAGTCTCAATCTGTATACTCTGCACAAGAAATTAACAAGATCAATAATAACAAAGAGGTGATGTTATTCGGTTAGGTCATAACTGTTGTCAACATTTATTTCGGTCATAGGCAAACTGATGATCCGTCCATGATCTGTATAGACTTAAGGCGTGGCCCAAAGACATTGGGGCATTTCAAAAGGCTATACTTCACATTTAGGATGGTTGATCCCATTGTGGTCACTTGGTCCGAAGGTCACACATCCCCGGTCACAAGGCCACGCTTCACTTTTCCTTAGATGGTAGTCATACCCGTTACTCACCAAGTATGACCCTCACCAACCTTCTCTCCCGAGGTCCCCAACTCTGCACTTTGAGTGACACATGCCTCCTGGACACAACCATTTCTGGCTTGTTAGCCGACCAGTCATAGACATGCTACGGCGCAGAAGTTACCTTCCTCGTTCGATAACCATGGCTTTATGCCTCGTCACAGTTGATGGATAGTCTCTAGAGAAGCCCAAGACTGAGGAAGGACAGTGTATCCCATCAGTCCTTTCCCCACCTTCCGGATCTACAACGCCTTTTATTGACGCTGCTCAGCTACTCGGTCTTGGGTATACCGGTTGTCACGCCCTGGTACACCCTGGCCTTTGCTTGACATGGACAGCGTTTTACCGAACGGAGATCACCCGTTAGGCCCCTACTGCCCATGGTTTCGAACAGATCCTTCCGGAACCACGAGACTCAACCGAAAGAACAAATGCCTCACGAATGTTTACATGTTGACAACAATTATTTCCACCCCTAAAACCTCACCTAAGGAATTACTCACACATAGCAGAATTCATAAATGCGAAATGAATTGAACACGTCATATAACAAAAGGGAAATACTTGATCAATAGAAATGATACCTACGGCCTCGAGCCCTTGAATCTTGTTCGAATTGAAAGCACAACGGAAATAGGAAAATTATACTGGAATGTAAAATTGTTTGGATGCCACACACGACGTGATTAAAGTAGTAAACTAAAATAAAACAAAGTTCAAAAGTGCCAAGAAGTTCTTTCACGCTGCACACATCCTCCTTTTATACTGCCGAATGGTAAAGGTCTAACCCTAGCTGCGCCAACTTCATATCTTCATCGAGATCTTCTTTCCTTCTTTAGCTCGATCTTTGATTGATTCGATTGAAGATAGCTTCCAGCTGCTTGCTGTAGTCAACCTTTCCCTTTCTTCAGATTCTTCTAGCTCCTTCCTTCTCCTTATGTTCGCTTCCTCCAAATCCCCGAGATTTACTTTCCTTTCCTGGCTTTGGCTGTCTGCTTCTCATTGTAGTGGTCAGACGGATTGCTTCCTTCGGTTTGATTCATACCAGGTGGGTTGCTTCAGGTTCCCATGCCCCAAGTTAGACAGGAGAGGTACTGCGGCCGAAGCTCCATGCTGGTAAACATGACATTGCAATCTGGGCCTGGTAATGCCCATTCCAACCACATTCCTTCTGTTTCTGCTTTACTGGACCTTCCTTCCTCAACAACTTCATTTTTCCCTGGACAGACCTGAACTGACACAAATAAAGAGAAAAATAGGGCCAAATGGCCCAAAAGTCGAAGACGCATCACACCTACACATTTAAACTATACTTGCCCTCAAGTATGTAGGTGGATTCACAGAACACACGGACGAAAAGTTTGAAAGGAAAGGAATAAAACTACTAGACACGAAACTTGCACCATATCAGGATCAGATCATACTAACATGCATCATTCATTTCAGTCTAACCACAAACCATAGAGTATTGAATATGCATAAAGTATGATAGTAGTCTCTCTCTCTCTCAAGTACCGGGCTAAGTGTTTACACTCTTGCTTTGCTGTACCAGTTCTTCTATGAGTTTGATTGAAAACTATAATTGAAGCACACTAGCATGACTCATCAGAGGGTCTTTGCTTGGTTGTAATGGGGTATACGGAGCAAAGGTGAGATAAATGTGGATCAGTGGCTAATTTAGTATCACCCATACCCAATATATATATTCAGTAGAACTACAACCAGCTTTTTATTTCCCTGTTTTAATAGGGACCAACCTTTCTTCGATTTTGGCAACATTTATTATTCATTTTTTTTGTGCCCAGATTTTCTTTCTTTTCTTCAATTCCTTGTTTACCATTTCATGCACACATCAATTCTTTCTTTTAGATATGACAACAGAAAGGCTCAAGAAAAAATAAGTTCGGCTCAAATTGGCGTAACAAGGGACTTTATCATACTCATCAACAAAGAAAAATCTGAGGCCCTAATCAAAGAAATGTGCCCTAATCACACAAGTCATTACCAGCATTAGAAGTCCTCAAACAAAGTCTAGATTCCCTAGTACAACAAAGTCTCACCAAAAACATGCAATTTTTTTCTAAATATGGTCCTGATCTCACTGGTGGGGTACTATCTGTATGCTCACAACTACCATCATGCATATCATACTCAACCACCAAATCAAACCATAACCAAAATCAGCATGCATAATTTCATCACCATCACACAGTGCAAGTAAGACTCGACTCAAACAAGACTCTAAAGACATTAAAACAAGAAAATCAAAAGATAAAACAAAACCTAATCTAAAAGTTCAGGGTAAGAAAACTTAATTGTCTCGGTCGGAGGACCTCTCCTCCGCATCCAGCTTCTCCTTGATTTCTTTAAAACCAGCCTCCATTGCCTTGAATCCTTCCTCCATGGTATCCCTCAGAGTGGCCACTTCTGCACCCAACATCAACAGCTCATCCTTAATCTCCTTCAGTTCGACCGTCAGCATGGCAATCTCGCTACTGACCAGGCGAGATGTCCCCTGTTCCTTTGCAGCTTTCGGTTCAGGTCTAACTGAGCTGCCCTCCGGGTAGACCAGGCGGTGGCCACCTCTCTCATCAACCTCGACAATCCGCCAACGCACAAGACGCCCGATATCAAGAAATCGGGTCTCTGCCACAATAGTTTCATCTGGGGCCTCAACATTGAAATTCGCGAGTTTCTTCGCCAGAAGGGTCACCAACGGGCATAGGGAGAGGTATTTGTTGGTATGGGTTACCCCATACTGAAACTGCATTGCCGCGGTGAACCCGAAGTTCACCCTCTTCTTCTCTACCATGCACCAGAGCAAGAAAAGCTCTTGTTGCGTGACCACATTTGACCCCTCGATCTGGCCGTAGATGTTATATGCCAACCAACGATGGCATATCTGTAGAGTTGGGTCACGGATTTCGTTGGACTTGCTGATGTTCTTCACGTACTTGGCCCCTGTCGAGATTTGAGACCAGTAATGGTCAATCTGACTTCGCCACTCGGGTGGAGCCATGGTCTCAGCTTGCTTGTACTCATCATCGTACACCTCCTTGTCCTCAATTACCCCCAGGTGGATGTTCAAATCGTTGATGGAGAGTGGGAACATCCTCCCCCGCAGCTGGAAACACAGGGTACCTGGGGTTTCGATCGTGTAATTCCCCTTCGGTTTGAACTCCACCGTGCTCATAAACTCTTCCGACATTTGCTTGAACGCCAACACATTCCATCCCAGAACTTTCCCCCAACCAATGTTCTTAAAATACCCTTCCACGCGTTCTTTTATCCCAAAATCTTCCAACACCTAAGTTATTAGAAAGTACCATGGGGTTATTTCCCGGTTCTGCAGAATGGCATACCTCTGGCTGTCTCTCGTTATAGCCACCTCCATGGTGCTAGGTCGCACCAAGCCCTTGCGCTTAACACCCTTCGGCCTTGAGGTGATTGTACTTATTACTGGCTTAGCAGGGGCAACGACGTCCTCCGAGTTGGAGCTCTCCACAGTTTTAGTTTTCTCTGGATCTGCCTCCAGTGGTACTTCCGTCTCCTTGGCCTTTCCCTTCTCGGCTGCAGTGGGCTTTCTCTGTCTCCGGCTCTGTTCGCCTTTGGTTCTGGTCTTACTGCCTGCCGGTGCTGGTCTGGCTTTAACGGGCAGTGGAGGCTTCGCAACATCGAGCTTCCTTTTAACTCCTGGCCTCTTACTTTGTGGTGTCGGGACTTCCACCTCCTTCTCTTGAATGGCCTCAACTTCCTCTCCTTCTTTAGCTTGCTCCTCTTCCACCTTCTCTTGCTCTTCTCCTTCTTCTTCCGTATCCTCGGAAGCGGTTCTCCCCTCCTGCATGGAGGTTTCGGGGATTTACGGTTGAGGTTGGGCTGGAACAGGTGGTGGTGCGACAATGGATCGCACCGGAGTTGCCTTGCCCGTTTGGGCTTTCTTCGATTTCTTCACAGGAGGTGTGAGTTCAGGCTCCTCTTCTTCCAGCTTCTCCGGTTATTTTGACTCGGCGGCTGCTCTTGCCACCTCCTGTTCCTCTTGCTGTAGGACTTCAGCACGTCCTCTGTCCTCGGGCTGAATAGTTAGCAAGGGGTCTTCAGTGACCTTGGTAGAGGTCTCTTCTAAGGTGGTTCGCCTTGTAGATCGCTTCGGAGGTGGGGGTTTGGTAGTCTTCCCCTTTGGTGGTTGGGTGCTTCCTGAGCCCGTTCTTCCCTTGGTTTTTGCCATGATAATTTGCGGAGATCAAAGAGTAGGTGTTTGTGTGGAAGTTTTGGATTTTGTGGGGATTTTGGGAACTAGGTTGGCTTATAAAAGATGATCGGCAGTTATGGAAATTTAGGGTTTGGAGAGAGTGGAGATCGTGGTGTAGCAGTTTCGAAAGTTAGGGTTTGTGGGGAAAAATCGTGGGTTGAGGAATTTAAAGATGGTAAGTGTGGCGGTTATGGCAGTAAGATAGTTCTTAAGGAAAGAAATCATGGCAAAAATTTGAATTTCAAATTTTCTGCGAAAACCGAAGGGTTCCCGTCACATCGCCGCCTGCCGCTGACACGCCTACGTCAGCCTTCTTCGTAAGCCCTCATCCGGATTATTCCAAACCCCAACTCTCCACCTACACACTTTGCAACGCAGAGTGGGCTCGAATTCTCCGCTGGGCCTCCTCCGAAACTTATCTTGGCCCGACTCCCTGCAGAGTTAGTGCATCCAAACAAAACAAAACAACTTAAAAAAAAAGAAAATTCGGTAAAGACCATACCGAAGGAACAACACTGGGTTGCCTCCCAGCAAGCGCTCTTGTTTCCCGTCTTGAGCTCGACTCTTCCTTCATCTTTACTCGTACACAGGGTCGAGAAGGTGGCATTCCTCCTTCTCATTTTCTACTTCAGCAAGTTCATGGTAGAGCTTCAGGCGATGCCCATTCACCACGAACGTATCAACTCCATTGTGATCATACACTTCTATGCTTCCATTTGAAAAAATCTCTTTGATCACGAATGGTCCTGACCATTTTGAACAAAGTTTCCCAGCCATCATCTTGAAACGTGAATTGAAAGTAGGACTTTTTGTCCCACCAAGAATTCCTTTTTTCTGATCTTGGCATCATGGATCCTCCTGGTCCGCTCTTTGTAGAGCACTGCATTGTCGTAAGCCTCCAATCGAAGCTCTTCCAACTCACTCAGCTGCAACTTCCTTGCTTCTCCAGCTAGGGTCATACTGAGGTTAATTTGCTTGATTGCCCAGTACGCCTTATGTTCGATTTCCACAGGCAAATGACATCTTTTTCCATAAAGCAAGCGGAACGGGGACATTCCAATGGGTGTCTTGAAAGCAGTTCGGTATGCCATAACGCGTCTCCCAAATGGTTACTCCAGTCCTTGCGGTTAGGGTGTACCACCTTTTCCAAGATGCTTTTTATCTCTCTGTTGGAAATCTCAGCCTGGCCATTTGCTTGGGGGTGATATGCTGTAGTGACCTTGTGTGTCAACCCCACCTTCTTAGTTAGTGCCCTGATAATGGCATTACAGAAGTGAGACCCTTGATCACTGATTAGGATTTTGGGTACACCATACCTCTCGAACACTTGTTCTTTCAGAAACCCTGCTACAGTGTGGGCATCATTGCTTGCGGTTGCCTTGGCTTCAACCCATTTTGACACGTAGTCAACTGCCACCAGAATATACTCGTAGTTCTTTGACTTTGGGAAAGGTCCCATAAAGTCAATTCCCCACACATCAAAAAATCTTAATCGGCATGATTGGAACTTGTGGCATTTCATCCCTTGCGGTAATGCCTCCAGTCATCTGGCACTTCGGGCAGCTCTGTACCCACTTTCTTGCGTCCGCGAATATGGTGGGCCAGTATAATCCACTCTCTAGAATTCTGTGGGCTGTGCGCTTTCCTCCAAAATGCCCGTTGTTTGCTGTTCCATGACATATATCTAGAATTTGGGCATGCTCATCCTCAGGTATGCATCTCCGTATGACCTGATCTGCTCCAATCCTCCATAAATATGGGTCCTCCCAGTAATAGAATCGTGCTTGCACAAGTAAGTTCCTTTGCTCGAAGCTTGTCAATCCAGAGGGTAGCTCCTTAGTGATCAGATAGTTAGCTAAATCAGCATACCATGGCTCTTGGTTGGTTAGAGCATACAGTTCTTCTCCTCGGGTGCAAACAGAGTATAACTTTTCGTCTGGAAAAGTATCGGTAATAGGCATACCATCATCCTCTTCCAGTTGCAACCTGCTCAAATGATCTGCCACAAGATTGGCAGCTCCCTTTTTGTCTCTTATTTCGATGTTGAACTCTTGCAAAAGTAGAATCCATCTGATGAGCCGAGGTTTGGACTCTTTTTTGGCCATCAAATACTTCAACGCTGCATGATCTGTGTAGACCACCGCCTTTGTTCCCAAGAGGTAGGAATGAAATTTCTCTATGGCAAACACCACTGCTAAGAGTTCTTTCTCGGTAGTGGTATAGCTGCATTGTGCTGGATTCAGAGTCTTGGATGCGTAGTAGATCACACAACTCTCTTTGCCTTTCTTCTGCCCCAGTACTGCTCCAACGGCATGGTTGCTGGCATCACACATGATTTCGAACGGTAAGTCTCAAACCGGAGGTTGAATAATCGAGGCTGACACCAGCTTATCTCTCAAAATTGTGAATGCCTCCTTGCAATCGTCGTCAAACTCGAACGGCACATCTTGTTGAAGAAGTCTGGTCATGGGCTGAGCAATCTTGGCGAAGTCTTTGATGAATCGCCGGTAGAACCCTACATGACCAAAGAACGCCCGTATGTGCTTTACTGTTGTCGGGTAGGGCAGTTTGGCGCTAGAATCGACCTTAGCTTTATCCACTTCGATTCCCCTCTCCGAGATCACGTGCCCCAGCACTATTCCTTCTCTCACCATAAAATGGCATTTCTCATAGTTAAGGACCAGGCTTTTCTCCACGCATCTTTTCAACACGAGCTCCAGATGCTTTAAACATGAGTCGAAGGAGCTTCCATAGACGGTGATGAAGGAATATTAAACTGAATTAATACTCTAATGCCCGATGATCGTTTCTTGGATTATTATTAATTCATCATACAACGATTAATCCCTAACATGCTCCTATGAATTTAACAGCTGCACATAGGTGTTAGGATTACTTACTTGTAAACTGTATGCAGAGGCTGTCGATGATCGAATCGAATGACTCCAGTTCTGATCTTCTGAACTGTATCCCGCTCAACTTTCACCGTTGGATGGACAACGAGCTATGAAAGTCCCAAGCTAGAAAATTCCCAACGTTTCCTGCGCCTCACAGCTCTCTAAAAAAACCCTAATATTATCAGTGTGTGTTTCCTGAGAGCTGACAGCTGTATTTTAAATAAGAAAAAAAATAGAGAGGGGCGCAGGTTTAGGGTTAGGGACGATTTCCAGCTCTTTCTGGGCTAGGAGACTTTGGGCTAGTCCAGGGACCAAATACAAGGAATAAAGATGGGCCTCAAATAAATTACTTATCTATGGTCAGCCCAGACCATAATTAATTTATAAATATTAGTTCATTCCACTAGAGAACCAATATTGACTTACCCCTTTATTGCCGGTGATGAGTCGGGGCTTGTATTTAGACTTATTAAATCCTCGTATTTAAAATATCCGACATCGATTAATTAATTAGAGCTCTGACAGCCTTAATTAATTAATCTCTTTGTAATCCTTAAGCAGTACCACTCAAAACTTATTATTGCGTCTGAACTTAATCAACCTGCAGGGTTTAACACAATAAACATTATTGAGCTCCTTAAGGGGATGTCATTATCCTCTATCGGATACGAGTACTAATACAGATAATCAAATATCATATATTAACCGCTATCACCCAAGATACAGAGTACTCAAGTTACTATATAACTCTCACTCATAGTAAATCAAAGTGATACATGAATTAATATATATATTCGAAATCTTATTAGTATTAAGATTTTATTAAGTCTCCGAGATCTTGATTCTTCACTTAAGTCAGATAGAATAATACATCTCACTGTGGTCCTATCAATACGTTATGACGTACCAGTATAGATAAGTAGTCAAGACAAACTACTTCCATCTATACCGCAGCCTAAAACGATGACTCGTCCTAAAGTCATCTCGGCTGTGATTATATTATATCTCTTATGGTTAATCCAATTATATGGTCTTCTGGGATCTACAACACACCATAATCTACTCATATTAGAGATAGAGAACATACATATGCAATCATGAACACAAACAGATAGGAGATAAAACAGTGAACACATGAATCATTGTATACAAGCATAAAAAGTTCTTGCTTTTAGTATACAAATCCAACAATCTCCCACTTATACTAAAGCAAAACTTTTAGTATACAATGCGTCTAAATTCTAGCTATTACACAATCACTTCACTTCTTCTCCCACTTATACTGAAAGTTTTTCTCTAAGTGGGTGGCATCAACCGCAATCCCATCCCTCGAGCATATTTCTCATAAGGTTTTTGCGGCAAACTCTTTGTGAAAGGGTCAGCTAAGTTCTCTAATGTATCAATCTTCTCAACTAGCACATCTCCTCTGCTTACGATTTCTCGTATGATGTGGTACTTTCTCTCTATATGTTTGGTCGCCTTGTGGCTCCTTAGAATTTGCCACTGCACCCGAGTTATCACAATAAATTATGATACTCTTAGGCAAATTAGGCACCATTCCTAGATCCAAGAGGTAGTTCCTGTTGAAAGTTAGAAAGGAAAGATTGCATTAGATACAATTAAGGATCAATCAAACATTCTAAAGATCCTTGATTATTTTTTCCATTATCTCTTTCCTTATGTAAGCTTTTCCTAACCCTATAAAAGGGTGGTTGTAATTTACAAGCAATGCAAGCAATACAAAACACAATCTTCTCAATCTTCGATTCTTCTCTTCTCTATAATGTTGATACCATGTGTTAACATGGTATCAGAGCAGGTTTAAATCTGGAACTCAGTTTTCTTTTCATCATCGTTCCAAAATCCCTTCTCAACCCATGAACTGATCAAGGCAGCCCTTGTTCAAACCCGTTCCTGAAAAAAAACCAAAACACCAACAAATCAAAACCAATTCAGCCTCAAACATGACAGGAGGCACAGACGAATCAAAAACCAATTCAGCCTCAAATGAGTTGACACTACAAATCGCCAATCTTGTTCGAAATTCGGACAACATTACGTTTGGAATCAAGCTTGATGGAAACAACTACCCCTTGTGGTCTCGTCTCATGAAAGTGGCCATAGGAAGTAGAGGGAAGTCCAGTCATATCACTGGACGACCACCACCACCAAAGGAAACAGATTCAGAATATTACCAATGGGAAGAATCGGATCTTTCAGTTTTCTCATGGCTAATACAGAACATGGAAGTGAAGTTAGTAACAAACTTTGCACAACATCAAACAGCAAAAGCAGTATGGGACAGCCTAGCAATCACCTACGGAAGTGGAGCCGATCCATTCTAAATCTACGATTTGGAAGTAAGAGCCAACAAGGGAAACCAGGGACAACTTACCTTAGAAGATTACTGGAACGAGTTGCAAACCATATGGCTTACCATCGACAGGAGAGACCCTAATCCTCTTGGTTGCTGTGAAGAGGGAATCAACAAATACCGAAAATTAATTGAGAATCGGCGGCTTTATCAATTCCTCTCAGGGTTGGATGCAAAATACGATATCATCCGGTGGGATATCCTCAAGGAGACACCCATTCCCTCAGCCGAGTCGGCCTTCTCGAAGGTGAGACGAGAGGCCGCCCGACTGCAAATATTGCAGCCGGCAACCAACTCAAACCCCTCGACCGATGCCAACGGCGGTTCATCCTCAGGAGACATAGGGGCTGGACTCGCCACAACTCGCCACCAATCTGGACCACGGCCACCAAACGCTGCCGGTGCCGGCGGCAGAGGCCCTCCCTACCGCTCTGGAATGCCGTCATCACGAAAAAAGGAGGATAAGTCAAAACTTTTTTGCACCCACTGTGGAATGACAAAGCATACTAAGGAGGGATGTTTTCAACTCATCGGCAACCCGGAGTGGTGGAAAGACAACCATAAATCTCAGATGGCGAAAGGAAAGGCGGCAGTTGGAGAAATCGCCGGATCGGCGGTAGCCATGGGAGGAGGCGGGGAGATCGAGAGAGGCAGGGGAGACAAAGCAGTAGCAATGGCCGCGAAAATAGCGGCGGTGGCCTCGAATGCGGCGGCTGTGGCCGCAGGATCAGTGATTCCGGCGAGGCAGAACGGAGGGGATGAGCTTGAGAGGAAGGAGGCGACGAGATTTGAGAGGGAGGCGGCTGGAGACTCTCAATTCGGTATAGGGTTTGGTGTTTTAACACCAAACCCTCCTTCTTCTCAATATTTACAAAGTCAACCCCATTTTTTAATGTCTGCCCCCTTAAGTTTTGTTAAATCACAGAATCGGCCCCATGTTATAAAAACTGCCTCCCTCAACTTTCGAAAATTACAGAACTACCCTAATCCTCTACATAATACTAAAATTAATTCCCAATTATGTAGAAAATCCCCAAAATCTTCTGTTGCATGTCAAATCTCTTGTGGTAATAGGGATAGGGATAAAGGGTGGATTTTTGATTGTGGGGCCACTGACACGATGACCTTTGATAAATCCGACATTCTTGAGTCATCCAAGTCGTCTAGAACTCATGTCCAAACTGCCAATGGAGATTTAACTCGGGTTGAGGGGGCCGAAACTATAGAAATCTCTCCTACTTTACGACTTTCAAATTGTCTTTATGTCCCGTCTCTCTCCCACAAATTAATGTCCATCAGTCATGTCACACAAGAGCTCAATTGTACCCTACTTATGCATCCTCACTTTTGTTTTCTTCAGGATATTCGGACGGGGAAGATTATTGGGCGTGGCACTGAGCGGAATGGATTATATTATGTGGATGAGATAGCTCAACAAGGCAAGGTGATGCTCGCTCACGGATCTGCAGACCGGGAAGCCTGGCTTTGGCATCGACGTCTAGGACATCCTTCCACGTGTTATCTTAAGCTTTTATTTCCTGAGTTAGTGCACAATAAAACTTTGTCGTGTGAAGTTTGTGTTTTGGCTAAAAGCCACAGACAGTCCTTCAAACCAAATGATACTCAAGTAAACTCTATTTTTTCTCTCGTTCACTCTGATGTTTGGGGGCCAGCGCTTGTTATGGGGGGACAGGGTTTGAGATATTTTCTACTTTTCATTGATGATTGCACTAGGATGACATGGGTTTATTTTCTTAAACATAAGTCTCAGGTTTTTGAAAAATTTACTCATTTTTATACTATGATCCAAACTCAATTTCAGAAAAGTATCCAAACTCTTAGAACTGACAATGGAGGGGAGTTTGTTAATAATTCCATGAAAGAGTTTAGTCAACAAAAAGGAATGATCCACCAAACAACCTGCCCCCACACCCCTGAACAAAATGGTGTTGCCAAAAGGAAAAATCGTATTCTACTTGAAATGACTCGTGCTATGATGATCGAGTCACGAGTTCCCAACTTTTTCTGGCCTGAAGCTGTTGTAACTTCTGTTTATCTTATAAATCATCTCCCCACAAGAACCCTTCGGTTCCAAACTCCCTTACAGAAGCTGTCTACCTTCACTAATATACCTCCTGCCCTCACGTTGCAACCATGAATCTTTGGTTGTTCCGTTTTCGTTCATATCCCTAAACATGAACGAACAAAACTCTCTCCATGTGCGATTAAGTGTGTGTTTGTGGGTTATGGGGTCAATCAAAAGGGGTATAGGTGTTACAACCCTCAAAATCGTCAAATCACGACCACCATGAACTGTAACTTTCTTGAAACTGAGTACTTTTACAGTAACCACCTTAACAGTCAGGGGGAGAGTGAGAGTAAAAATAAGAATGAGATCGACTTGTTAAGTTGGTTACCAATGCCAGTTCCGGAAGCAGATCCAACAGAAAAAGTTAACCTAGCCACTGAGCTTACTCCATCTACATCCGAACAATCCATTCCGCTGCATGAACCACAGCTGTCGATATATTCTCCGCTGCCGATATCTGAGGTAAGGAATACTGAACCTACTATAGCTTCCGATTCCACTAATCAAATGTCTCAAGTTGTTGAAGAGAATCATAGAGAACAAGAGGAACATGTGGTGGAAGAAGAAACAAGGAGATATGTGCTACCACCAAGGAGTACTCGGGGCGTTCCTCCCAAGCGATATACCCCAGAAAAGATTGGAAGAAATTCCCGGTACCCCATTGGGAACATTGCTATAGGGAACCTGTCCCGAACCGCCACAGCATATGAAGCTGCCTTGTATGATGAAGAGATTCCTCAAACCGCAGAACAAGCTCTCAAGATTGAGCATTAGAGGGAGGCCATGAGAAAGGAGATAAGTGCCTTGAATCGGAATCATACATGGGAAAAATATAGATTACCAAAGGGAAAGAAACCCGTTGGATGCAAATGGGTTTTCACAATCAAAAGGAAACCAGATGGATCCATTGAACGATACAAAGCTCGGCTAGTTGCAAAAGGATACACACAGATGTATGGAATTGATTATGAGGAAACCTTCTCACCTGTTGCGAAGATGAACACTGTCAGAACCCTTTTCTCCATTGCCGCCAATAAGGATTGGGATCTTCATCAGTTCGACGTCACAAATGCTTTTCTTCATGGAGAACTAGAAGAAGAGAGAGAGGTCTACATGGAGGTACCCCAAGGTTTCTCTGATGATTTTGAAGATGGAGAGGTGTGCAAGTTGAAGAAGACTTTGTATGGACTCAAACAGTCTCCCAGGGCTTGGTTTGGGAGGTTTACCACAGCCATGAAGAAATTTGGATACCAACAAAGCAATTCCGACCACACTCTATTCATAAAGAAACGAGGTGATCTCATTTCCTGTTTAGTTATCTATGTTGATGACATGATCATAACAGGAGATGACTCGGAGGAGATTCTGAAACTGAAAGAGAACCTATTCAAAGAATTTGAGATGAAGGACCTGGGTAGACTAAAATACTTCCTTGGCATAGAAGTCCTTAGATAAAAAAGGGGGATCTTTATCAACCAGAAAAAGTATACTCTAGACCTTCTAGCTGAAACAGGGATGCTAGACTGCAAGGCAGCAGAGACACCTATTATTGTGAATCATGGGCTCCAAATTGTGAATGGAGCTGAATTGGCTGATCGAGGAAAATATCAGCGGTTGGTAGGGAAACTCATTTATCTTTCTCACACACGACCTGATATTGCTTACGCTGTTGGAGTTGTAAGCCAGTTCATGCACCAACCACAAACTGATCACATGGAAGCTGCACTCAGGATTGTAAGATATTTGAAAGGAACTTTTGACTATGGAGTGCTGTTCAAGAAAGCTGGACATTTAGAGATACAAGCATACACTGATGCTGACTGGGCTGGAAATCCTGTTGACAGGAAATCAACAGCAGTATACTTCGCTTTTATTGGAGGTAACCTTGTCTCGTGGAGGAGTAAGAAACAGAAAGTGGTAGCTATCTCAAGTGCAGAAGCTGAGTTCAGGGGAATCAAGAGTGGACTGACCGAAGTCCTGTGGTTAAGAAGACTGTTGATTGAGTTAGGTCTTCAACCAACCAAGACGTGCCAAATGTTCTGTGACAACAAAGCGGCCATCAGCATATCTGAGAACCCGGTCCAGCATGACAGAATTAAACACGTCGAGGTAGATAGACACTTCATCAAAGAGAAGATTGAAGGAGGAATTGTGGCTTTGCCATTTGTGAGATCTGAAGAGCAGCTGGCTGATATCTTAACCAAGGCTGTGAACTCCAAAAGTTTTTCTGAGGTCCTAGGCAAGTTGAGTATCGCAAATCCCGTTACCATTACTCAACTTGAGGGGGAGTGTTGAAAGTTAGAAAGGAAATATTGCATTAGTACAATTAAGGATCAATCAAACATTCTAAAGATCCTTGATTATTTTTTCCATTATCTCTTTCCTTATGTAAGCTTTTCCTAACCCTATAAAAGGGTGGTTGTAATTTACAAGCAATGCAAGCAATACAAAACACAATCTTCTCAATCTTCGATTCTTCTCTTCTCTATAATGTTGATACCATGTGTTAACAGTTCTGGAACCATACAACCTCTTTAGCAGCTTCAGAAGTAGCTACATACTCGGCTTCCATAGTGGAGTCTACAATGCATTTCTGCTTTGCACTCCGCCATGATACGGCTCCACCTCCCAAGGTAAACACACATCCAGAGGTAGATCTCTTCTCATCCCGGTCAGCTTGGAAATCCGAATCGGTATAACCCAAAGGAGTTAGACTGTCTGATTGGTAAACTAGCCTATAATCTCGAGTCCTTTTAAGGTACTTGAGAATATGCTTTACTGCAGTCCAGTGTCCTGGTTCAGGGTTTGACTGATATCTTGCAACCATGCCAACGACATAGCAAATATCAGGTCTCGTGCAAAGCATTGCATACATGAGGCTACCTACAGCGGAAGCATATGGTACCTTCCTCATTTCCTTAACCTCACTAGGCGTCTTAGGACATATGTCCTTAGACAGAGGAATGCCATGTCTGAAAGGTAGCAAGCCTTTCTTGGCAGTTTGCATGCAAAAACGAGCAATCACAGTATCAATGTAGGACGCTTGAGATAAGCTCAACGTCCTTTTCTGGCGATCACGAACAACCTTGATCCCCAGGATGTACGCTGCATCTCCTAAGTCCTTCATTTGAAACTGTTCGGATAACCATTTCTTTATGTCTGATAATAGCTCAACATTGTTGCCAATGAGGAGGATATCATCTACATAAAGTACAAGGAAAACCACATCGCCATTGGCATCTAAACGGTACACGCAACTTTCATTTTCACAACGAGTAAATCCATAGGATTTAATGACCTCGTCAAAACGTTTGTTCCATGACCTCGAAGCTTGCTTAAGTCTATAAATGGACTTCTTCAGCTTCCATACAAGATGCTCTTCGCCCTTTTTCACAAACCCTTCGAGTTGCTGCATATAAATGTCCCTTCCTTCTTCAAGGGAACCGTTTAGAAAAGCGGTTTTGACATCCATTTGCCAAATCTCAAGGTTCATGTGGGCTGCTATGGCAAAGAGTATTCGGATAGACTTAAGCATGGCAACCGGCGAAAAGGTTTCATCATAATCTATACCCTGTTCCTGGGTATAACCTTTCGCCACCAGTCTAGCTTTAAAAGCTGCGACTTCACCATCCGAATCTCGCTTTCTCTTGTATACCCACCTACTACCTATAGCTTCAAAGCCATCAGGTAGTTCAGTTTTCTCATATACATCCATAGCTGTCATGGATTCTATCTCAGAAACCATGGCGTCGTACCATGAATCTGCATCTAGATCTTCCATCGCTTGTCTAAAGTTATTGACTCATCCAAAAACACCTAGCGGATGGACTCGAATTTATACGAGGTCGTCCTAGGGCGGTAAGGTGACTCAAGTCGTCTCTCAAGGAAGGCTTAGCAGGGCTTCAATTGTGCTACTCACAGGAAACAGGAAATAAACCTACACTCTCTAATCAGATAGCTGGGTCTGGCACTCTCTCTTTTAAATCTAGGCGTAATTAAATAAGGCTTGTAAAATTATCTAATGCAGAATCAACAGAAAGCATATAAATCTATCTAGGCGAAAATAGGAAGCAGATTAAGAACGCAGGGAACTAATAAACCTAGGATTCTAACTAGCAATCTAGAAAGCATTAGATAATTCAATCAAATAAGAACAACGATTATCTAGGCGAGATAAAAGAACAATCAATCATCAAATAACTCGAAGCAACAATAATCTATGCGAAGGAAATAGACTAGCATTCAAACATATAGAAAGCAATAACTAAGTTCTTACAGCGAGTACGATCCAAATCTTCAATCTAATGTAATGAAAACAATCATAATCTTCAATCCACGAAGCCACAAGATGTTTGTTGATGTTTTAGCTACTCTAAAACTAAGGGAAAACAAGGAAAATCGCCTAGGAGGCTGCTGGGGTCGAGAAGTGCCAAGAAAAACCCTAAAAATGGGTTTTAAACCAAAAATCCGTAACTGCCAGAAATACGCAGTAGGCGGCCGCCTAGAAGTAGGCGGTGGCCGCAGAAAGTAGGCGGCCGCCTAGAAGTAGGCGGTGGCCTAGAAGTAGGCGGTGGCCGCAGAAAGTAGGCGGCCGCCTAGAAGTAGGCAGTGGCCGCAGAAAGTAGGCGGCCGCCTAGAAGTAGGCGGTGGCCTAGAAGTAGGCGGTGGCCGCAGAAAGTAGGCGGCCGCCTACTACCCCTTTCGTAAATCCAAGGTAGGCGAGCGGCGAGGCTAGGCGGGCGCCGTGTGTGCGGCGGTGGCCGCAAGAGTAGGCGGCCGCCTACCCGGAGGCGGTGGCCTAGTCTGGCGGCGGCAGCTGCTCCGGCAGTTGCCTCTTTATCCAAAAATGCTCAAAACTTCACGAAAAACTTCCCAAACTCCGGAATCCTGCACCAACAAGAAAATGCAGCAAACAACACTCAAGCAAGAATAAAATGGCACGAAAATGCACAGAGTATGCTCGAATGTGCATCAGACAACCCAACAATAACACTCAAAAACAAGGTAAACAACCCCCCACACTTAATCCATTGCTTGTCCTCAAGCAACACTCACAACATCAAATGGGAATCCACAAGCGATTCTACTCACCAAGCAAAACACCAACCAATCCAAGTCTTTCTAGATATCAATGTCCCCAATGAAGTGTTCAAAGCTAAGGTTTAAAATGCAACAACAAGATGATACAACCCAATCCGATCAGACCCAATTCTCCGCTAGGGGTGAATTTCCTAATGCAATTTCCTTTATAATCATATCTCCTTCCTTTTTCACATTCTTTCATTTTTCTCACATCTCACTTCTCTGTTTTTTTTTTTTTGGGTCAAGTTATTTTCGCTCTTAATAGATAGGCCATAATTGACGAGATTGAACTTTTGGAGGTGATCTAAAATATTCTCGTGTGGTTTCCCATGCTCATAATGATGCTATTAGAGGAGCAGAGACCCAGAGCTATCAAGGACTTCAACAACCAACCATACATTTCAACGCAGAGATAGATATTAGGATATTGCAATGAAAACACTCCCCCTAGCATCTACCGGACAAATCACGTCAAGAGTTGCTCATCAGGGTGTTGCATCCAAACATTAAACTAATTACACCACATTGGGAACAAATCAAATCACAAAAGACAAAGATAACAATCAACTCGAATCACAAACCAGAATCGCTAGTGAACCACCATCAACATGCGAGGTGCAATTAAAAACAAACAAGAAATCAAGACAAGGGGACCATTCGCCCCCACACAAGAAAGCTCACAAACGCAACAAAAAGAAACACCCACAGGATCCACAAATACCAAACCAACTAACACCCCCCACACTTAAAATCTGGCACTGTCCTCAGTGCAAACAAAAAGAGGGGTGAAAGAGGAAACTTCCCTGAATACCGATCCAAGTGGTGAGTCTGTAGTGTCCCACGATGTCTGCCTCTCTCTCAACCATAGAACAAGCAGTCTCCAACGCAATAACCTGCACCAAACAACAGAAACAACAAAACACAACGCAAACAAAACGAAAGAAAAATGAAACAAGAAAAAGCAAGAAAACATGGGTTGCCTCCCATGCAGCGCTAGTTTTTAAGTCGCCAGCCCGACTAAGAGAACCCCTTAACCAAAATCCGATTGAAGCTCTAGCTGCCTTAACGCCCTTGTAAACACATTTTCTTGCATTGCAGCTGCGGGTCCTCCAAATGAGCGCTTCATGCTCATATCATGAGATGGCCCTCTATCCACATATCCAACGAGATTGAGTGCCCCAGCCTCATCAAGCTTCTCCTCTAGTAGCGAGGCACACAGAAGGCCTTGCTCTTTATTTTCTTCCTCTTGCAGCTTATCTAGGAATTCTTGCTCAATCTCTCTTTCATCTTGCAAGTTAGCAAGAAATTCTTCCATGATCTCGTCCTCCTCCTGTAGCTTATTCAAGAGTTCCTGCACAATACAATTCTCCTCCAAAGCATCAATAGTTTCAACATAAGAGCATCTTTGAATTAAGGAAGTGGAGGGAGTAGGTTTTTCATCAAAGGTTGAGAATGTTATCGCTCTACCTGCCCCTGCCATACTCACAGTCCCCGTACTCACATCGATGCGAGTCTGGGTGGTGGCCATAAAGGGTCGGCCAAGTAGCACGAGATGCCCATTCTCGCCTCTAATCCCTTTTCCCACATCAAGTACAACAAAGTCAGCTAAAACACTAATCCCCCTCACGACCACCTCAACATCCTCGACAAGGCCTCGTGGGCTGCTAATGGAGCCGTCAGCTAGCTCTATCTTAATGTTCGTGCATTTCAGCTCTTTATTTCCCAATTTCTCAAAAATATCAAGCGGCATCAAATTGACTGCCGCGCCCAAATCAAGCATTCCTAAGACCTTTTCAACCCCACCTAAGCTAATATCAAAAATAAAGCTACCTGGATCTCCTTGCTTGGGTGGTGGTTGTTCTGGTGCCACGGTGACAGGTGGCAGTGGCCCACTGGGGCATTGGGTAGCCTTGATTGCTCGCACGGTTTTGCTTCTCCACTTCCCCGTGGTTATTGGGATAGTTTCCTTGATTACCGCCACGGCATGAGCTTGACGCGGCTGTTCTTGCTGCAGCTGATTTAGGGCTCCTGTAAGTTGCCCAACTGTAGTCTCGAGGCACTTGATGGTAGCACTCTGAGACTCCATGTTCTGTTTGGTCATCTCCATGAAGGACTGCATGGTGTCCTCGAGAGACGGCTTCTGCGGTTGAGCTTGCTTCTGAAACTGTTGGGGGGCATTCTGGTATTGCTGCTGCTGCTGAAAATTCCCTTGTTGCATAGGGAACTGTTGATACTGCTGATACTGCGGGGGCTGCTGCTGCTGATAAGCTTGAGTGTAGTTCTGCTGCTGAGCTCTCCAACCCGAACTGGAGCTTTGTTGCCCTTGATTAAAGATAGGCCTCTGTTCAAATTGAGGCCTCCCCGGATAGCTCTGAGCAGCATAGACCTATGCTTCTCCTTCAGGTGTGAATTCCCCCATGCGATGGCACGCGTTGGTTCCATGACCAAAATCGCCACATATTCCACATCCTTCTGCTGGTGGCGCGTGAACTGGTGGGGCTTCTGCCTGGTTCATCTTGAGGTGCTGAACTTGCCTCATCAAATCTGCTACTTGCTTCTGAAGCTCATTGTTGGGAGCTACTGCATTGGCTTCAACCCTCCTTCCTCTAACTGATTTCTGTTGAGAACTCGCTGCAAGTGTGTTGAAAATCTCCTTGATCTCATCAGCTGTCTTCCGGGCAATGTTGCCCCCTGCTGTACTGTCCACCATAAACTGTGCCGTCTGAATCAATCCGTCATAGAAGAACTGCATCAACATGATGGGTGCTAACTGGTGCTGTGGGCACTGGCGGAGGAGCTCTTGGAATCTCTCCCAAGCCTCGTGGAGAGGCTCGTCAGCTCCTTGCATGAAGTTCATTATTTGAGTCCTCATCTCCTGTGTCTTGTGATTAGGGTAATATTTGAGCATGAACTTCTCACATGCCTCGCTCCACGTGGTTATGGAGTTTGGCCGCAGGGACAGCAACCACGTCCTCGCCCGGTCTTTGAGTGCACAGGGTAAGCACTTGAGTCTCAATTGATCCTCGGTGAGCTCCAACAGTGGGAAGGTCTGTACTTGCGTGCAGAAGTCCCGGATGAATTGTAGAGCATCCTCACTCGGCATCCCATAAAAGAGCGGCAGCAGGCTTGAATCGTTCGGCTTCAGATTATAATTCCGGACTGCCGTGGGAAGCACTATCGCCGACGTGCTAGTGTTCCCGATAACAGGCCTGGAAAAATCCCCCATATACTGTACATTCTGCTCCGCCATGACTTCTTGGTCGAGACTGGGATAATCCTCTTCACAATCTTCCTCTGGATACTGCGATTCCACAAAGTTTCTCGAACTGGACTCGGACTCCTCCTCCAAGCTAGAAAGGACCTCACGAGGTCGGTGAATGTTGTCAAAGTAAGGTACTAGCTTTCTCTTCAAGCTGCGGCGACCTTGCATACACAACACTAGCAAACCAAATCAAACGCACCGGAGGGAGAAAAATAACCGAGTCAAAAGAAATAAACAAAAATAAACACGGAAAACAATGCAACACAATCAAATGCCTAAAGCCTTCCCCGGCAACGGCGCCAAAATTTGACTCATCCAAAAACACCTAGCGGATGGACTCGAATTTATACGAGGTCGTCCTAGGGCGGTAAGGTGACTCAAGTCGTCTCTCAAGGAAGGCTTAGCAGGGCTTCAATTGTGCTACTCACAGGAAACAGGAAATAAACCTACACACTCTAATCAGATAGCTGGGTCTGGCACTCTCTCTTTTAAATCTAGGCGTAATTAAATAAGGCTTGTAAAATTATCTAATGCAGAATCAACAGAAAGCATATAAATCTATCTAGGCGAAAATAGGAAGCAGATTAAGAACGCAGGGAACTAATAAACCTAGGATTCTAACTAGCAATCTAGAAAGCATTAGATAATTCAATCAAATAAGAACAACGATTATCTAGGCGAGATAAAAGAACAATCAATCATCAAATAACTCGAAGCAACAATAATCTATGCGAAGGAAATAGACTAGCATTCAAACATATAGAAAGCAATAACTAAGTTCTTACAGCGAGTACGATCCAAATCTTCAATCTAATGTAATGAAAACAATCATAATCTTCAATCCACGAAGCCACAAGATGTTTGTTGATGTTTTAGCTACTCTAAAACTAAGGGAAAACAAGGAAAATCGCCTAGGAGGCTGCTGGGGTCGAGAAGTGCCAAGAAAAACACTAAAAATGGGTTTTAAACCAAAAATCCGTAACTGCCAGAAATACGCAGTAGGCGGCCGCCTAGAAGTAGGCGGTGGCCGCAGAAAGTAGGCGGTGGCCTAGAAGTAGGCGGTGGCCGCAGAAAGTAGGCGGCCGCCTACTACCCCTTTCGTAAATCCAAGGTAGGCGAGCGGCGAGGCTAGGCGGGCGCCGTGTGTGCAGCGGTGGCCGCAAGAGTAGGCGGCCGCCTACCCGGAGGCGGTGGCCTAGTCTGGCGGCGGCAGCTGCTCCGGCAGTTGCCTCTTTATCCAAAAATGCTCAAAACTTCACGAAAAACTTCCCAAACTCCGAAATCCTGCACCAACAAGAAAATGCAGCAAACAACACTCAAGCAAGAATAAAATGGCACGAAAATGTACAGAGTATGCTCGAATGTGCATCAGACAACCCAACAATAACACTCAAAAACAAGGTAAACAGTTATCAGGGTCGATATCCTTTTGTTCATCAACAGGAAGAAGATCCGAAGACTCTCCAAAGAACATAAATCGATCGGGTTGAATTATAACCCTCCCACTACGACGAAGCGGTGGTGGTACAGCTGTGACAATGGTTTGTGTAGTATCCTGTGGTGCATTCAGTTGCACACTTGGCTGGGGTGATTGAATTGCCTGTCCATTGCCTTCGATTTCTTGAAGGACAATCTCAGACTTAGACTTGTGTTTATCTACATAATCCTGTTCCAAGAATCGTGCGTTGGTGCTAATAACCACTTTCTGATCCTTAGGATTATAAAAATAACCACCTTTCGTTTCCTTAGGATACCCTACAAACAACATTACTTCACATCTAGGTTCCAATTTCTTCGCTTCCTTGTCTAGCACGTATGCAGGACAACCCCATATCCTTATATGGCTTAAGCTGGGCTGGCGCCCAGACCATAACTTGATAGGAGCTTTAGGAACCGATTTGGACGGTACTAGATTTAGCAAGTAAGCTGCTGTTTCCAAGGCATATCCCCAAAACGAAATAGGCAACGATGCATAACTCATCATCGATCTTGCCATTTCCAAAGGAGTTCTATTTCTTCTCTCTGCCACACCGTTCTGTTTGGGGAGTACCCAGTGCAGTCAATTGGGATGTAATCCCTGAATCTGACAAGTATTGCAAAAATTCATTTCTGAGGTATTCGCCACCGCGATCAGACCGCAATGACTTGATAGATTTACCCAATCTATTCTCCACTTCTGCCTTGAATTCTTTGAATTTCTCAAAGCATTCAGAATTGCGTTGAAGTAGGTAAATGTACCCATATCTTGAGTAATCATCAATGAAAGTGACGAAATACTCATACCCTCCACGAGCTTTTGTGGACATCGGTCCACACAAGTCAGAGTGAATCAATTCTAACACATGCGAGGCCCTATTCCCTTTAGCCTTAAAAGGTCTTGCCGTCATCTTTTCTTCTATACAGGATTCGCAGGTTCTAAATAGAACAGCTTGAAAGTCTTTCAAGATTCAATTTGATACGAGCCTTTGGATCATATTTAGATTGATGTGGCCTAATCTTAGATGCCAAGCATGTGTATATTGTTCATGAGAAAAAAGTTTCCTCTTATTCGGATTAGGACAGATTTGTGATGTAGATGCAACATGGACAGAATTTTTAATTGGACATGTAATAGTAATGAGAGAGTTATTCAAAATTCTGTTGGATTTGTATACTGAAAGCAAGAACTTTATGCTTGTATACAATGATTCCTGTTATTCACTATTCTTATCTCCTATCTGATTGTGTTCATGATTGCATATGTATGTTCTTTATCTCTGTATAAGTAGATTATATGGTGTGTTGTAGATCACAGAAGACCATATAATTGGAATAACCTTAAGAGATATAATTTGATCACAGCCGAAATAACTCTAGGACAAGTTATTGTTTTAGGCTGCAGTATAGATGGAAGTAGTTTGTCTTGGCTACTTGTCTATACTGGTACGTCATTACGTATTGATAGGACCACAGTTTGAGATGTATTCTTCTATCTGACTTAAGTGAAGAATCAAGATCTCGGTGACTTATAAATCTTAATACTAATAAGTATTCAGATATATATGTTAATTCGTATATCACTTTGACTTACTATGAGCGAGAGTTAAATACTAACTCGAGTACTCTGTATCTTGGGTGATAGCAGTTAATATATGATATTTGATTATCTGTATTAGTACCCGTATCCGGTATAGGATAATGACATCCCCTTAAGGAGCTCAATAAGGTTTATTACGCTAAACCCTGCAGGTTGATTAAGTTCAGGCGTAATAATAAAGATTGAGTGGTACTGCTTAAGGAATTATTAAGAGATTAATTAATTTAAGCTGTCAGAGCTCTAATTAATTAATGGATGTCGGATATTTTAAATACGGAGATTTAATAAGTCTAAATACAAGCCCCGACTCATCACCGGCAATAAAGGGGTAAGTCAGTATCGGTTCTCTAGTGGAATGAACTGATATTTATAAATTAATTATGGTCTGGGCTGACCATGGATGAATTAATTTATTTGAGGCCCATCTTTATTCCTTGTATCTGGTCCCTGGGCTGGCCCAATGTCTCCTAGCCCATGAAGACAGAATTTTCGGCCCTAGCACTGTAATTGGCGCCTCCTCCTTATTTCTGTATTATTAAATACAGCTGTCAGCTCTCAGGAAAATACACTGATAAAATATTAGGGTTTGAGAGCAGAGGGAGGCGCAGAAAATCGTGAGGTGCCATTCTGCCTTGGGAGTTCTCATAGCTCGTTGTCCATCCAACGTTGGGAATTGAGCGGGATACAGTCGAGAAGATCAGAGCTGGAGTCTGAATCATTCGACGCGATCATCAACCATCTGTGCATCCGTTTCTCAAGTAAGTTTTCCTAACACCTGTGTGCAGCTGTTAAATTCATAGGAGCATGTTAGGAATTAATCGTTGTATGGCAAATTAATAATAACCAAGAAACGATCATCGGGCAATCGGAACGTTAATTCAATTTAATATTCCTTCAATTGGTATCAGAGCCCAGGATTATTTTCTTGGCTCTATTATTAATTTGTGTACGATTAATAATATGCGTTGTTTTTTAACTGCTGTTGTTCTTCGTGATTCGTTGATTCGTGGGATACGTCGTTTGACGTTGTAATCGTTTTTCACCACGAGAAAATCCGTGGTTAGATTAGGATTTCAATTGTATTTGTTTTTTTCCGTTGTAAATCTGTAAAATTGAAGAACGAGACGAGGACGACGACGAATCAACGACGAGGAAGGTGTAAGGACGAGCAACGGGCACGGAGCGAGCAAGGCCGCCGGCGCCAAGGGCTGCGCGCGCGCTGAGCGCCGCGCGCCTGGGCAGGCGCCGTGCGCCCTTGCTGCTGCTGCTCGATGCGAGGCGAGGCGGGCGGCTGCTGCTGTGCGGGTCGGGCAGGGAAGGAGGCTGCAGCCGGCAGGGGCTGTGCGCGCTCGGGGGCCGCGCCTGCGCGCTTCGCGCGCTGCGCGCCCAGCGGGCGGCGCACTGCCGCTGCTGCCGCTGCTGCTGTCCACGCCGGGATGCCTGCTGGAGCTGCTGCTGCTGGGAGCGCTGGAGCCCGCTGCTGCTGCTGGTGCGTTCGTGCGGTGGAGGGGCCGGGTGCTGGTGGCGCCGAGCGCTGCTGACCGGGCGGCTGCTCGCGCGGGTGGCCGGCGCCGGGCTGCTGCCGAGCGCGGGGCGGCTGTTTGGGAGATGGCCGCGGCGGCTAGGGTTTCCAAACCCTAGCTGCGATTGCTTCTCAAACCCTAGGGGGCCCAAACCCTAGCTTGACGGGCCCATGTGTTCGGGCCGAGTTTTATCTTCAGTTTTTGGGCTTGTTTTTCTATTTTATTTTGTAATAGAATAGATGTTGGGTTTCCACGAATGGATCACGAAGAATTTTAATTCTTTTATTACTGTTCTTTGCATGTCGTGGTTGTTAATCCCTTATGCTCTTTACCTGCTTTTTGCACGTCTTTGCTTGTTAATATTTGTTTATTAATTGCGCTTAGACGAGCATGTTTGTAGGTTTGCCGTTTTCTTAAGCATGTTTTAGAATTCTGCGAGCATGATTTACATGTTGCGTTCTAGAGAAGCATGTTTAGGTTTATGTGCTTGAGCATGAACAAACCTTTTGAAAGAAAAAGACTAAGCAGTTTAATAATTTTTATAGTAATTAAAAATTATTTTAGACCTCCACATGCGGTCTCTAGACAAAGTGATTAGCAATATGAGTAAACGTCCACCCAACGTGGCTTACTTCATATTTGTTTTTCATAAGTTTGTCAGAAGAGGTTTCTATAAAAAATATTTAAACCATTAAAGTAGTGGGAGTTATGCAGTAAACGTCCACCCAACGTGGCTTACTTGTGTAATTTTCACAAGTACTTTGGAGAATGGAATTAAATAAGATAACCAAGAAAATTAAATTGAAAGCGGCATGGTCCTAGTGAGTATGCTAATTTCGAGAATTTAATTTTCAAGGTTAAAATGTGGTCATTGCTTAGATATCATATCAAGTACAATGTACAACTCCCAAAGGAGTCCCTTCTTGATGATGATATGGTCTAGTTAAGGTGCCAACTATTAATTTCCTTTGTCAAAAAGGTTAAGTTGACATGGATGGAAATTAAATGACTAGGTAAATAGTCTGGTTGAGGAGTTCATGTGTAAACGTCCACCCAACGTGGCTTGCACATGGGATTCTTTGAGCCGTTGGAGGTTTCATTAATATTGTTTTATCAAAAGGTTACAATATTACTGTTACGAACTATGTGCGTTTCATGTTCTTACATGTTTATTTGTTTACTTTCAGATATGTCTATGTCTCCGATTATTAACATTCTAGCCAACAATCCTCTCACCGGTCCAAATTACACTGAATGGAAACGCCATATTATGTATATTCTTGACGCTGATGAGCACAGTTTTGTGCTTACCACTCCACGTCCCGCGGCCTTAACTGATGAGTCGACTGATGCGGAACGTGAGGCGCATAAAAGGTGGCACAAGTCGAATAATATGGCCAAGTGCTATATTATGATGACTATGTCGCAAAATTTGCAACTCCAGCATCAGGTCATGGATGACGCAGCGACCATCATGTTAAACCTCAGCGAGGTTTATGGGGAGTCCGAGAGGTCTGCTCGTTTTAACTTGATGAGAGAAATCTTATCTTGTAAAATGAGCGAGGGCAGCTCGGTGCACGATCATGTCATGCATATGACAAATCTGTTTGACAGGCTTGATCTGCTAGGAGGGGGTATCGAAGGCGAAGCCAAGGTCGATATCATCCTCAATACTCTCCCCAAGACTTTTGAGCATTTCCGTCTCAATGTCGTTATGAGCAAGGCCAACTATACTCTTAATGAGTTGTTGAATGCTCTAGTTTCGGCAGAGGGGGTCATGGGCACGCGCAATGGGAAAGAGGTCCTTGTTGCTGCCAAGGGATCTACTTCTTCGTCGAAAGGCGGGAAAAAGAAGTGGAAAGGTCCAAAGGGCAAGCATGACCATGAGGCTAGTGGGAGCGGTAAAGCCAAGGTTGATGGCCCTAGCGGCGGCGTGAACAAGCCGACAGCCAAGGGAAAGTGCTTCAAGTGCGGCAAGGTTGGGCATTGGAAGAAAGATTGTCCAGTGCTCAAGGCAAAGGGACAAGGTACGTCACAAGTTTTAGTAACAGAAACATGTTTAGCTTCGTTTTCTACTCATTCGTGGGTAGTGGATACGGGGGCAACTGACCATGTTTGTTACACCTTGCAGGGGTTCAACCCAACAAGGGAGCTGGCAAGTGATGAGATCACCATCTCCATGGGCAATGCGTCGAAGGTCGCAGCTGTTGCTATTGGAGATTTATCTTTATGTTTTGGTGATGACATTTTAGTTTTGAGAGATATTTTATATGTGCCGGAGTTTCGGCGGAACATAATTTCTGTTTCAAAGTTGTTTTTGAATGGATATTCTGTTACTTTTGATGGGGGTGTCTCTATCATGAGAGATAACAAGATTATTTGTTCTGGAATTTTGAACAACTCTCTCTATACTATTACATGTCCAATGAATAACTCTGTCCATGTTGCATCTACATCACAAATTCTTCCAAATCCTAATAAGAGAAAATATTACTCTCATGAACAATATACACATACTTGGCACCTAAGATTAGGCCACATCAATCTAAATAGGATCCAAAGGCTCGTTTCAAATGGAATCTTGAAAGACTTTCAAGCTGTGCCATTTAGAACCTGCGAATCCTGTATAGAGGGAAAGATGACGGCAAGGCCTTTTAAGGCAAAGGGGAATAGGGCCTCGGATGTGTTAGAATTGATTCACTCTGACTTGTGTGGACCGATGTCCACTAGAGCTCGTGGAGGATACGAGTACTTCGTCACTTTCATTGACGATTACTCAAGGTATGGGTATATTTACCTACTTCAACGCAAGTCTGAATGCTTTGAGAAATTCAAAGAATTCAAGGCGGAGGTGGAGAAGAGAACGGGTAAATCTATCAAGTCATTGCGGTCTGATCGCGGTGGCGAATACCTCGGGAACGAGTTTCTGCAATACTTGTCAGATCTTGGGATTACATCCCAATTGACTGCACCGGGTACTCCCCAACAGAACGGTGTAGCGGAGAGAAGAAACAGAACTCTTATGGAAATGGTACGATCTATGATGAGCTATGCATCATTGCCTATTTCGTTTTGGGGATATGCCTTGGAAACAGCGGTTTATTTGCTGAATCGGGTACCGTCCAAATCGGTTCCTAAAACTCCTATTGAGTTATGGTCAGGGCGTAAGCCCAGCTTGAATCATATAAAGATATGGGGTTGTCCTGCATACGTGCTAGACAAGGAAGCGAGGAAATTGGAGCCGAGATGCGAACTAATGCTGTTTATAGGATACCCTAAGGAAACGAAAGGTGGTTACTTTTACAATCCGAAGGATCAGAAAGTGGTTGTTAGCACCAACGCACGATTCTTGGAACACGATTATGAAAGTAATCACAAGTCTAAGTCCGAGATTGTCCTTCAAGAAATCGAAGGCAATGGACAGGCGATTCCATCACCCCAGCCAAGTGTGCAAGTGAATGCACCACAAGACCCTGCACAAACCATTGTCACAACTGTACCACCACCGCTTCGTCGTAGTGGGAGGGTTGTAGTTCAACCCGATCGATTTATGTTCTTGGGAGAATCTTCGGATCTACTCCCTGTTGATGAACAGAAGGATGTCGACCCTGATAACTATAGACAAGCGATGAAAGATCAAGATGCAGATTCTTGGTACGAGGCCATGGTTTCTGAAATAGAATCCATGGGTGCTATGGATGTATACGAGAAGACCGAACTACCAGATGGCTTCCTAGCTATAGGTAGTAGGTGGGTATACAAGAGAAAGAGAGATTCGGATGGCGAAGTCGCAGCTTTTAAAGCTAGACTGGTGGCGAAAGGTTATACCCAGGAACAGGGTATAGATTATGATGAGACCTTTTCGCCGGTTGCCATGCTTAAGTCTATCCGAATACTCCTTGCCATAGCAGCCCACATGAACCTTGAGATTTGGCAAATGGATGTCAAGACCGCTTTCCTAAACGGTTTCCTTGAAGAAGGAAGGGACATCTATATGCAGCAACCTGAAGGGTTTGTGAAGAAGGGCGAAGAGCATCTTGTGTGGAAGCTTAAGAAGTCCATTTATGGACTTAAGCAAGCTTCGAGGTCATGGAACAAACGTTTTGACGAGGTCATTAAATCCTATGGATTTACTCGTTGTGAGAACGAGAGTTGCGTGTACCGTTTAGATGCCAATGGTGACGTGGTTTTCCTTGCACTTTATGTAGATGATATCCTCCTCATTGGCAACAATGTTGAGCTATTATCGGACATAAAGAAGTGGTTATCCGAACAGTTTCAAATGAAAGACTTAGGAGATGCAGCGTACATCCTGGGGATCAAGGTCGTTCGTGATCGCCAGAAAAGGATGTTGAGCTTATCTCAAGCGTCTTACATTGATACTGTGATTGCTCGTTTTAGCATGCAGAATGCCAAGAAAGGCTTGCTACCTTTTAGACATGGCATTCCTCTGTCTAAGGACATGTGTCCTAAGACGCCTAGTGAGGTTGAGGAGATGAGGAAGATACCCTATGCTTCCGCCGTAGGTAGCCTCATGTATGCGATGCTCTGCACGAGACCTGATATTTGCTATGTCGTTGGCATGGTTGCAAGATATCAGTCGAACCCTGGACCAGGACACTGGACTGCGGTAAAGCATATTCTCAAGTACCTGAAGAGGACTCGAGATTATAGGCTAGTTTACCAGTCAGACAGTCTATTTCCTTTGGGTTACACCGATTCGGATTTCCAGGCTGACCGGGATGAGAAGAGATCTACCTCTGGTTATGTGTTTACCTTGGGAGGTGGAGCCGTATCATGGCGGAGTGCAAAGCAGAAGTGCATTGCAGACTCCACCATGGAAGCCGAGTATGTAGCTGCTTCGGAAGCTGCTAAGGAGGCTGTATGGTTCCGGAACTACCTCTTGGATCTAGGAGTGGTCCCTAATTTGCCTAAGAGTATCATAATTTATTGTGATAACTCGGGTGCAGTGGCAAATTCTAAGGAACCCAGGAGCCACAAGGCGTCAAAACACATAGAGAGAAAGTACCACATCATACGAGAAATCGTAAACAGAGGAGATGTGCTAGTAGAGAAGATTGATACATTGGAGAACCTAGCTGATCCTTTCACGAAAAGCTTACCGCAAAAGACCTATGAGAAGCATGCTCGAGGGATGGGATTGCGGTTGATGCCACCCACTTAGAGAAAAACTTTCAGTATAAGTGGGAGAGATGAAGTGAAGTTTTGTAATAGCTAGTATTTAGACACATTGTATACTAAAAGTTTTGCTTTAGTATAAGTGGGAGATTGTTGGATTTGTATACTGAAAGCAAGAACTTTATGCTTGTATACAATGATTCCTGTTATTCACTATTCTTATCTCCTATCTGATTGTGTTCATGATTGCATATGTATGTTCTTTATCTCTGTATAAGTAGATTATATGGTGTGTTGTAGATCACAGAAGACCATATAATTGGAATAACCTTAAGAGATATAATTTGATCACAGCCGAAATAACTCTAGGACAAGTTATTGTTTTAGGCTGCAGTATAGATGGAAGTAGTTTGTCTTGGCTACTTGTCTATACTGGTACGTCATTACGTATTGATAGGACCACAGTTTGAGATGTATTCTTCTATCTGACTTAAGTGAAGAATCAAGATCTCGGTGACTTATAAATCTTAATACTAATAAGTATTCAGATATATATGTTAATTCGTATATCACTTTGACTTACTATGAGCGAGAGTTAAATACTAACTCGAGTACTCTGTATCTTGGGTGATAGCAGTTAATATATGATATTTGATTATCTGTATTAGTACCCGTATCCGGTATAGGATAATGACATCCCCTTAAGGAGCTCAATAAGGTTTATTACGCTAAACCCTGCAGGTTGATTAAGTTCAGGCGTAATAATAAAGATTGAGTGGTACTGCTTAAGGAATTATTAAGAGATTAATTAATTTAAGCTGTCAGAGCTCTAATTAATTAATGGATGTCGGATATTTTAAATACGGAGATTTAATAAGTCTAAATACAAGCCCCGACTCATCACCGGCAATAAAGGGGTAAGTCAGTATCGGTTCTCTAGTGGAATGAACTGATATTTATAAATTAATTATGGTCTGGGCTGACCATGGATGAATTAATTTATTTGAGGCCCATCTTTATTCCTTGTATCTGGTCCCTGGGCTGGCCCAATGTCTCCTAGCCCATGAAGACAGAATTTTCGGCCCTAGCACTGTAATTGGCGCCTCCTCCTTATTTCTGTATTATTAAATACAGCTGTCAGCTCTCAGGAAAATACACTGATAAAATATTAGGGTTTGAGAGCAGAGGGAGGCGCAGAAAATCGTGAGGTGCCATTCTGCCTTGGGAGTTCTCATAGCTCGTTGTCCATCCAACGTTGGGAATTGAGCGGGATACAGTCGAGAAGATCAGAGCTGGAGTCTGAATCATTCGACGCGATCATCAACCATCTGTGCATCCGTTTCTCAAGTAAGTTTTCCTAACACCTGTGTGCAGCTGTTAAATTCATAGGAGCATGTTAGGAATTAATCGTTGTATGGCAAATTAATAATAACCAAGAAACGATCATCGGGCAATCGGAACGTTAATTCAATTTAATATTCCTTCAAATTCCAGAACAAATAGTCGTGTTATTTTTCATGATAGAGACACCTCTATCAAAAGTAACAGAATATCCATCCAAAAACAATTTTGAAACAGAAATTATGTTCCGTCGAAATTCCAGCACATATAAAATATCTCTCAAAACTAAAATGTCATCACCAAAACATAAAGATAAATCTCCAACAGCAACAGCTGCGACCTTCGACGCGTTGCCCATGGAGATGGTGATCTCGTCACTTTCCAGACTCCTTGTCGGCTTGAAGCCCTGCAAGGTGTAACAAACATGGTCAGTTGCCCCCGTATCCACTACCCAAGAATGAGTAGAAAACGAAGCTAAATATGTTTCAGTTACTAGAACTTGTGACGTACCTTGTCCCTTTGCCTTGAGCACCGGACAATCTTTCTTCCAGTGCCCAGTCTTGCCGCACTTGAAGCACTTTCCCTTTCCACTTGGCTTCTTCACGCCGCCAGTAGGGCCAACTGCTTTACCACTTCCACTAGCTTTCTTGTCACCTTTGCCGTTTGGACCTTTGTGCTTCTTTTTCCCGTCTTTCGACGAAGAAGCAGGTCCCTTGGCAGTGACAAGCACTTCGTTCCTATTGCCCAAGACTCCCTCTGCCTTAACTAGAGCATTCAACAACTCATTAAGAGTATAGTTGACCTTGCTCATAACGACATTGAGACGGAAGTTCTCAAAGGATTTGGGGAGAGTGTTCAGGATGATATCGATCTTGGCTTCGCCTTCGATACCTCCTCCGAGTAAGTCGAGCCTGTCAAACATATTTATCATGTTCATGACATGCTCGTGCACAGAACTGCCCTCGCTCATCTTACATGCTAAGATTTCTCTCATCATGTTAAAGCAAGCAGATCTCTCGGACTCCCCATATACCTCAGAGAGGTTTAGCATAATGTCAGTCGCGTCAACCATAACCTGATGCTGGAGTTGCAAAGTTTGTGACATAGTCATCATAATATAGCACTTGGCCATATTATTAGACTTGTGCCACCTTTTATGCGCCTCACGTTCCGCATCGGTTAACGCATCAGTTAGGGCAGCAGGACGTGGAGTAGTAAGCACAAAACTGTGCTCCTCAGCGTCAAGAATGTACATAATGTGGCGTTTCCATTCAGTATAGTTCGGACCGGTGAGAGGATTATTTGCAAGAATAGAGATGATTGGAGACATAGACATATCTGAATGTAAACAAAATAACATGTAAGAACATGAAGCACATAATTCGTAACAATAATATTGTAACCTTTTGATAAAACAATATTAATGAAACCTCCAACCGCTCAAAGAATTCCATATGTAAGCCACGTTCGTGTGGACGTTTACACATGAACCCCTCAACCAGTCTATTTACCTAGTCGTTTAATTTCCATCCATGTCAACTTAACCTTTTGACAAAGGAAATTAATAGTTGGACTTAAACCAGACCATATCATATTCAAGAAGGAACTCCGTTGGGGAGTTGTACATTGTACTTGAAATGATATCTAAACAATAACCACAATTTAACCTTGATGATTAAATTCTTGAAATTAGCATACTCACAAGGACCATACCGCTTTCAATTTAATCTCTTGGTTATCTTATTTAAAATCCATCCTCTAAAGTACTTGTGAGAATTACACGAGTAAGCCACGTTCGTGTGGACGTTTACCGCATAGCTCCCACTACTTAAATGGATTTAAATATTTTTAATAGAAACCTCAACTTAACAAACTTGTGAAATCAAATACGAAGTAAGCCACGTTCGTGTGGACGTTTACTCATATTCTCAATCACTTTGTCTTGAGGCCGCATGTGGAGGTCTTATAATAATTTTTAATTGCTTAAAAATTATTAAAACTGTTTAGTCTTTTTAATTTCAAAAGGTTTGTTCATGCTCAAGCACATAATCCTAAACATGCTCTTCTAGAACGCAACATGTAAAACATGCTCGCAGAATTCTAAAACATGCTTAAGAAAACGATAAACCTACTATCATGCTTGTCTAAGCGCAGATAATAAAAACATATTAACAAGCAAAGACATAGAAAAGCAGGTAAAGAGCATAAGGGATAAACACCACGGCATGCAAAGACATAGAAAAGCAGGTAAACCTACTATCATGCTTGTCTAAGCACAGATAATAAAAACATATTAACAAGCAAAGACATAGAAAAGCAGGTAAAGAGCATAAGGGATAAACACCACGGCATGCAAAGAACAGAAATAAAGAATTAAAATTCTTCGTGACCCATTCGTGGAATCCCAAATTCTAATCTATTACATTTAAAACAGAAAAGAAAAAGCCCAAAAACGTAAAATTGGCCCGAACACTTCATCCGGCCCGTCTTTGGAAAAACTAGGGTTTGGGCCCCCTAGGGTTTGGAAAAAACTCGGCCACCTAGGGTTTGGAAGCCCTAGGCGCCGCCGCCTCCCTTGGCAGCCCGCCCTCCATCGCACAGCAGCCACCCGGCGCTGCAGCAGCGCTCGGCGCCTCCAGCAGCAGCAGCAGCAGCGGCCGTCGGTGCCTCCAGCAGCAGCAGCAGCAGCGCCCTCGGCGCCTCCAGCACACATCAACAGCAGCGGCAGGCCCCGGAGCGAGCAGCAGCAGCGGTAGCAGCGGCAGTGCGCCGCCCGCTGGGCGCGCATCGCGCAAGCGCGGCCCCGGGCACGCACAGCCCCTGCCGGCTGCCTTCCCTTTTCTCGCCCGACCCGCACGCCACGGCGTCGTGTGTAGCTGCGCCGCACCGCACCCTTGGCGAGAGCATCAGCGGCGTGCTCGGAAGCCTGACCAGGCGCGCGGCGCACAGCGCGCAAGCGCTTGTGCTCGCGCTGCCCTCGGCGCCGGCAGCCACGCCTGCTCCGCATCCGGCACGTCTCCTCCACCGTTCTTTCGTCGTTGAGTCATCGTCGTTTTCTTCTCGTTCCTCAGATATACAGATTACAAAGGAAAAACATATACATTTTGAAAAACCTAATCTAACCACGGATTTATCTTGTGGTGAAAAACGCTTACAACGTCAAAACAACGTATCCCACGAATCAACAGACCACGAAGAACAACAACACTAAAAACAACGCTCATTATTAATCGTACATAAATTAATAATAGAGCCAAGAAATTAATCCTGGGCTCTGATACCAATTGAAGGAATATTAAACTGAATTAATACTCTAATGCCCGATGATCGTTTCTTGGATTATTATTAATTCATCATACAACGATTAATCCCTACCATGCTCCTATGAATTTAACAGTTGCACATAGGTGTTAGGAATACTTACTTGTAAACTGTATGCAGAGGCTGTCGATGATCGAATCGAATGACTCCAGTTCTGATCTTCTGAACTGTATCCCGCTCAGCTTTCACCGTTAGATGGACAACGAGCTATGAAAGTCCCAAGCTAGAAAATTCCCAACGTTTCCTGCGCCTCACAGCTCTCTCAAAAAACCCTAATATTATCAGTGTGTGTTTCCTGAGAGCTGACAGCTGTATTTTAAATAAGAAAATACAGAGATGGGCGTAGGTTTAGGGTTAGGGACGATTTCCACCTCTTTCTGGGCTAGGAGACTTTGGGCCAGTCCAGGGACCAAATACAAGGAATAAAGATGGGCCTCAAATAAATTAATTATTTATGGTCAGCCCAGACCATAATTAATTTATAAATATTAGTTCATTCCACTAGAGAACCAATATTGACTTACCCCTTTATTGCCGGTGATGAGTCGGGGCTTGTATTTAGACTTATTAAATCCCCGTATTTAAAATATCCGACATCCATTAATTAATTAGAGCTCTGACAGCCTTAATTAATTAATCTCTTTCTAATCCTTAAGCAGTACCACTGAAAACTTATTATTGCGTCTGAACTTAATCAACTTGCAGGGTTAACACAATAAACATTATTGAGTTCCTTAAGGGGATGTCATTATCCTCTATCGGATACGAGTACTAATACAGATAATCAAATATCATATATTAACCACTATCACCCAAGATACAGAGTACTCAAGTTACTAGTAAATCAAAGTGATACACGAATTAATATATATATTCGAAATCTTATTAGTATTAAGATTTTATTAAGTCTCCGAGATCTTGATTCTTCACCTAAGTCAGATAGAATAATACATCTCACTGTGGTCCTATCAATACGTTATGACGTACCAGTATAGATAAGTAGTCAAGACAAACTACTTCCATCTATACCGCAGCCTAAAACGATGACTCGTCCTAAAGTCATCTCGGCTGTGATTATATTATATCTCTTAAGGTTAATCCAATTATATGGTCTTCTGTGATCTACAACACACCATATAATCTACTTATATTAGAGATAGAGAACATACATATGCAATCATGAACACAAACAGATAGGAGATAAAAACAGTGAACACAGGAATCATTGTATACAAGCATAAAAAGTTATTGCTTTCAGTATACAAATCCAACAGGTGAAGTCATCCATGAAAACTTCAATGCAATTCTCAAGTAGGTCGGAGAAAATGCTCATCATGCACCGTTGAAAAGTTCCCGGTGCATTGCATAATCCGAACGGCATTCGTCGATATGCAAATGTTCCAAATACACAGGTGAAAGTGGTTTTCTCCTGGTTTTCATGTGCGACGAAGATTTGCATGTACCCTGAATATCCGTCAAGAAAGCAGTAATAGGCATTACCAGCTAGCCTTTCAAGCATCTGGTCGATAAAGGGCAATGGGAAGTGATCCTTCCTGGTTGCCTCATTCAGCTTCCTGTAGTCGATGCAAACTCTCCATCCTGTCTGCAAGCGGGTGGGTACCAGCTCGCCTTGATAATTTTCCACCACCTGTATTCCTGACTTCTTCGGTACGACATGGACGGGACTCACCCATTGACTATCGGATATGGGGTAAATGATTCCCAATTCCAGTAGCTTGAGAATCTCCTTCAAGACTACCTCATTCATGACGGGATTCATCTTTCTTTGTGAGTCTCGAACAGGGTTTGCTCCTTCCTCAAGATAGATGTGGTGCATGCACTATGTAGGACTAATGCCTTTGATATCAGCCAAGGTCCAACCAATGGCTTCCCTGTTCTCCCGTAACACTCTGACCAATCGATCTTGCTGCATAAGGGTTAGATCAACACTGATGATAATTGGGAGTGTCTCTTCTGGTCCCAAATAAGCATACTGCAAATGCTTAGGCAGCTTGTTGAGTTCTAGCGTGGGTGCTTTCTGGATCGATGGCAACAGCTTCTCGTTCTACCCATACTGAGCCAACAACTCTGGTTTGCTTGTCTCCATTCATCCAGCTAAGTAGACCTCCTGGATTAGCTCCTTGATTTTCTGGTCTACCTCCACCTCAGCTTCCATGGTACTTTCTCGGAGAGAGTAAAGTTCCATGATGGCTTCCTTCATCTCATCATCCTCCATATGCTCCGCGTCTCGATCAGTCAGACCATACTGGGTCACTTTCTCTGTGGTATCCCCGGAACCAAAAGCAATTCCCTATTCTTGCACCAAAGATTCAAACACATCGATCATGTCCACCGTTTCCATTGCTTGCTTTCTCTTCATGGTCTCATAGATGTTGAATTCTTCTTGAACTCCATCGAACTCACATGTTAAAATTCTGGTTTTCATATCGATCTTGGTTCCAGCGGTCATCATGAACGGTCTTCCCAATAATATGGCATTCTCCCCGGTTTCAGGTCCGGTGTCCAGAACATAAAAATCAGCTGGGAAGATTAAATCTCCAACCTTGATCAGTACATCCTCCACCACTCCTTCAGGGTAAGCGTTGGATCTGTCAGCCAACTGTATGACCACACGGGTGTTCCTCATCTCACCAATATTCAATCTCTTGTACACAGCCAATGGCATCACATTTATTGAAGCTCCCAAGTCCATCATGGCCTTGTCCATGTTTGTTCCGTCAATGTTGCACGGAATGGTGAACATCCCTGGGTCCTTCCGCTTCGTGGGTAGCTTCCGTTGGATCACCGCCGAGACACTCTCTCCCATCACATAACGGACTTCTTCCTCCATTTTTACTTTCCTTGAACAAAGGTCTTTCAAGAATTTGGCATACTTAGGAATCTGCCTGATAGCATCGAGTAGGGGTATGCTTAGCTCCACCTTTTGGAACATCTTCATCATTTCACTTGCTTCCTTCTCTTTAGCTTTCTGTCTCAGGCGTCCTGGGTAAGGTGCGTCGGTTAGATTGCTACCTCGAGTTTGTTCTGAAGGAATATTAAACTGAATTAATACTCTAATTGCCCGATGATCATTTCTTGGATTATTATTAATTCATCATACAACGATTAATCCTAACATACTCCTATGAATTTAAGTGCTGCACATTGGAGTTCCGAAATACCTGAAGAATTCAGATGAATTCGTCAAACTCGTAGCTGAACAGACCAGTCAGCTTCAAGCCTTCGTTTGAAGCCTCAAACGTCCTCAAATCGTATTCCGCCCAGAAATACGACTTCTTCGTCTTCGAGAGAACTTTCCGTGGCCGCCTGTTTCGCTTGAATCGGAGTTCTGTGAAGGAAGTTATGGCCGTTCTCCTGAAACTGCCAGAACTTGATTTCCTACGAAAAATCTGACTCCAGCTCTGATCTTCTGAACTGTATCCCGCTCAGCTTTCACCGTTTGATGGACAACGTTCTATGAAAGTCCCAGGAGAGAAAAAGTGCTATGCACGATCGGCGCTACTCACTGCTCTCAAAAACCCTAATTTTATCTGTGTGTTTTCCTGAGAGCTGACAGCTGTATTTATAATAAAATAAATACGTGTGAGGCGCCTGATCTCTGTGCTAGGCGTTTTCTTCTCCATCTTGGGCTAGGAGACTTTGGGCCAGTCCAGGGACCAGATATAAGGAATAAAGATGGGCCTCAAATAAATTAATTATCTATGGTCAGCCCAGACCATAATTAATTTATAAATATCAGTTCATTCCACTAGAGAAACCAATATTGACTTACCCCTTTATTGTCGGTGATGAGTCGGGGCTTGTATTTAGACTTATTAAATCCCCGTATTTAAAATATCTGACATCCATTAATTAATTAGAGCTCTGACAGCTTAAATTAATTAATCTCTTTATGATTCTTAGGCAGTACCACTCAAACCTTATTATTGCGCTTGAAATTAATCAACCTGCAGGGTTTAGCGCAATAAACATTATTGAGCTCCTTAAGAGGATGTCATTATCCTATACCGGATACGGGTACTAATACAGATAATCAAATATCATATATTAACCGCTATCACCCAAGATACAGAGTACTCAAGTTACTATATAACTCTCACTCATAGTAAATCAAAGTGATACACGAATTAACATATATATATGAAATCTTATTAGTATTAAGATTTTATTAAGTCACCGAGATCTTAATTCTTCACTTAAGTCAGATAGAAGAATACATCTCACTGTGGTCCTATCAATACGTTATGACGTACCAGTATAGACAAGTAGTCAAGACAAACTACTTCCATCTATACCGCAGCCTAAACCGATGACTCATCCTAACGTCATCTCGGCTGTGATCATATTATATCTCTTAAGGTTAATCCAATTATATGTCTTCTGTGATCTACAACACACCATATAATCTACTTGTATAGAGATAGAGAACATACATATGCAATCATGAACACAATCAGATAGGAGATTGGATAGTGAACTTAGGAAACATTGTATACAAGCATAAAACGTTCTTGCTTTCAGTATATAAATCCAACATATTCAGTAGTTGGACCTTCACCACTTTTATTCGAGTTTCCTTGAATCAGTTCAGCCTCAGCTAACAACTCTTCTTCATTTTCCTCTTCTACTGGAAACTCAGTTAGCACAACTTGGGCGTGTTCTCTGGGGTTGATTCCCATGGCTGGGAGCTTACCAACGTTCTCCTCCATTTTGGCCACTGCCTTAGTCAAGTGACTAATTTGCTGGTTGGTTTGGTTCATGCCGGCACGAATTTCATTGCGAAATTTCTCGCTCTCTTTAGCCATGTTTTCGATGGCTTCTTCCCAAGGTGCTCTCCGGTGTGGTGGCTGGTAAGGAAGTTGTTGTTGATTCTGGTTGTGGTGTTGAGGTGGTCCCAGCTGGTACTGTTGTTGATGTTGGTTCTGATTATACTGAGGACGTTGCATCTGTGCTCCTATATTGTTCTGCTGTTGGGGCTGACCATCTTGCTTCCACCGAAAGTTAGGATGATCCCTCCACCCTGGATTGTAAGTGTTTGCAAAAGGATCATACTTCCGTGGATTCCCATCATGTCCTCCGATGGCATTAACATCAACAATATCCTCGCCAAAATTGGGACAGTTCTCGGACTGATGTCCGGTGGCATCGCAAAGGCCACACTAACGAATCTTCTTCGGTATAGTCAGGCCCGACAGAAGTTCCTTGAGTTCGTTCATGCTCTTCTCCATAGTTTTCTCCAGTTTGGACATCTCCTCCTTCTCTTCAGTTTTTCTCGGTTTTTCCAGATTTCTTTCATGCCCCTCATCACGTGATTCTTCTGCCATGGTACCCAACAATTGAAAGATCTCCAACGGAGTCTTACTCATCAATGATCCATTACAGGCTGCTAGGACCAAACTGCGATCATTTCTCCGCATGCCCTTTACAAAACTCTCCACTTGATCTTTTGGACAGATTTGATGATGAGGACAGTTGCTTAGCATTCTCTTGAATCTCGTCCAATATTCATAGAAGGATTCTAGCCCATCTTGTCTTATGCTGCGGATATCCTATCTCATCCGCTCCACTCTTGATGCTGGGAAGAATTCTTCCAAGAAGGCATGTTGCAGTTGTGCCCATGTAGTGACACTACCTGCGGGTAGGTCATACAGCCATCTTCTTGCGTTGTCCACCAAGGTAAAAGAAAAGAGTATCAGCTTGACATACTCTTGCTGCTCATCACTAGATTGATGCATGATTGTCATTTCAAAATCTTAGAGATGAGTGTGAGGATCATCTCCTTGGTATCCATTGAACTTCGGTAAGATCTGAAGTAATGAAGGCTTCAGGTCATACCGACGAGGTGCGAACGGGTTTGCAGGTAAGGTGATTCTATTCGGTCTCAAGTTGAGATTAGTTGGGTATGCCAACTGTCTGAGGGTCTGCGCCTGCTTGGCTGTTGCCTGCTCTGCTTCTGCTTCTGCCATAGCTTCGCGTCTCGCTATTCGTGCTCCTGCGCGCAGTCATCTTTCGGTACGATCAAGGTCAAACACCAATGCTCTTGCAGCTCTACGAGTTCCACGCATGCACCAATAGCTGAAAATGGAATGAGAAGAGAACAAAATTGCTGCGCGTCACTCCCCGGCAACGGTGCCAATTTTGACACGCACCCGTCGTGCGGTGCGGGCAAAATACTTGTGTATGCCTAGTACAGACGATACACGCTCCTACTTCTCACAACAAGAACTCAGTCTTAGTGGTAAGTGTAGGGTCGAATCCCGCAAGGAGTGAGGAACCACTTTGTTCTCCAACGACAAACTGAGGTGTCACAAGTCTCAATCTGTATACTCTGCACAAGAAATTAACAAGATCAATAATAACAAAGGGGTGAGGTTATTCGGTTAGGTCATAACTGTTGTCAACATTCGTTTCGATCATAGGCAAACTGATGATCCATCCATGATCCGTATAGACTTAAGGCGTGGCCCAAAGACATTGGGGCGTTTCAAAAGGCTATACTTCACATTTAGGATGGTTGATCCCATTGTGGTCACTTGGTCCGAAGGTCACACATTCCCCGGTCACAAGGCAGTGCTTCACTTCTCCTTAGATGGTAGTCATACCCGTTACTCACCAAGTATGACCCTCACCAACCTTCTCTCCCGATGTCCCCAACTCTGCACTTTGAGTGACACATGTTGGATTTGTATACTGAAAGCAAGAACGTTTTATGCTTGTATACAATGTTTCCTAAGTTCACTATCTAATCTCCTATCTGATTGTGTTCATGATTGCATATGTATGTTCTCTATCTCTATACAAGTAGATTATATAGTGTGTTGTAGATCACAGAAGACCATATAATTGGATTAACCTTAAGAGGTATAATATAATCACAACCGAAATAATTTTAGGACAAGTTATTGGTTTAGGCTGCGGTATAGATGGAAGTAGTTTGTCTTGACTACTTATCTATACTGGTACGTCATACGTATTGATAGGATCACAGTGAGATATATTCTTCTATCTGACTTAAGTGAAGAATTAGAGATCTCGGTGACTTATAAGATCTTAATACTAATAAGATGTCAGATATATATGTTGATTCGTTTATCACTTTGACTTACTATGAGCGAGAGTTATATAATAACTTGAGTACTCTGTATCTTGGGTGATAGCGGTTAATATATGATATCTGATTATCTGTATTAGTACTCGTATCCGATATAGGATAATGACATCCCCTTAAGGAGCTCAATAATGTTTATTGCGCTAAACCCTGCAGGTTGATTAAGTTCAGGCGCAATAATAAGGTTTGAGTGGTACTGCTTAAGGATTACAAAAGAGATTAATTAATTAAGGCTGTCAGAGCTATAATTAATTAATGGATGTCGGAGATTTTAAATACGAGGATTTAATAAGTCTAAATACAAGCCCCGACTCATCACCGGCAATAAAGGGGTAAGTCAATATTGGTTCTCTAGTGGAATGAACTAATATTTATAAATTAATTATGGTCTGGGCTGACCATAGATAAATTAATTTATTTGAGGCCCATGTTTATTCCTTGTATCTGGTCCCTGGACTGGCCCAAAGTCTCCTAGCCCTAGAAGAAGAGAAAAACGCCTCCTACACTAATTTTGTGCCTACACGTATTTATTTTATTATAAATACAGCTGTCAGCTCTCAGGAAAACATACTGACAAAAATATTAGGGTTTTGAGAGCTGTGGGGCGCAGAGAAGAAAAACGTGTGGAGCTTTATTTCTCTCTTGGGATTTTCACAGTTCGTTGTCCATCCAACGGTGAAAGCTGAGCGGGATACAGTTCAGAAGATCTGAGCTGGAGTCAGATTTTCGCAGGAAATCAAGTTCTGGCAGTCTACGAAGAACAGCCATAACTTCCTCTACAGAAGTCCGATTGCGGTGAAACAGGCGGCCACGGAAAGCTCTTTCGAAGACGAAGAAGTCGTATTTCTGCACAAAATACGATTGGAGGTCGTTTGAAGGGTCGAACAGAGCGTTGAAGTTGGCTGACCTGTTCAGCGACGGATTGACGAATTCTTAGGAATTCTTCAGGTATTTTCTAACTCCAACGTGCAGTTGTTAAATTCATAGGAGCATGTTAGGGATTAATCGTTGTATGATAAATTAATAATAATCCAAGAAACGATCATCAGGCAAACGGAACGTTAATTAAATTTAATATTCCTTCAACACATGCCTCCTGGACACAACCATTTCCGGCTTGTTAGCCGACCAGTCATAGACATGCTACGGCGCAGAAGTTACCTTCCTCGTTCGATAACCATGGCTTTATGCCTCGTCACAGTTGATGGATAGTCTCTAGAGAAGCCCAAGACTTAGGAAGGACAGTGTATCCCATCAGTCCTTTCCCCACCTTCCGGATCTACGACGCCTTTTGTTGACGCTGCTCAGCTACTCGGTCTTGGGTATACCAGTTGTCACACCCTGGTACACCCTGGCCTTTGCTTGACATGGGCAGCGTTTTACCGAACGGAGATCACCCGTTAGGCCCCTACTGCCCATGGTTTCGAACAGATCCTTCCGGAACCACGAGACTCAACCGAAAGAACAAATGCCTCACGAATGTTTACATGTTGACAACAATTATTTCCACCCCTAAAACCTCACCTAAGGAATTACTCACGCATAGCAGAATTCATAAATGCAAAATGAATTGAACACGTCATATAACAAAAGGGAAATACTTGATCAATAGAAATGATACCTACGGCCTCGAGCCCTTGAATCTTGTTCGAATTGAAAGCACAACGGAAATAGGAAAATAATACTGGAATGTAAAATTGTTTGGATGCCACACACGGCGGGATTAAAGTAGTAAACTAAAATAAAACAAAGTTCAAAAGTGCCAAGAAGTACTTTCACGCTGCACACATCCTCCTTTTATACTGCCGAATGATAAAGGTCTAACCCTAGCTGCGCCAGCTTCATATCTTCATCGAGATCTTCTTTCCTTCTTTAGCTCGATCTTTGATTGATTCGATTGAAGATAGCTTCCAGCTGCTTGTTGTAGTCAACCTTTCCCTTTCTTTAGATTCTTCTAGCTCCTTCCTTCTCCTTCTGTTCGCTTCCTCCAAATCCCCAAGATTTACTTTCCTTTCCTGGCTTTGGCTGTCTGCTTCTCATTGTAGTGGTCAGACGGTTTGCTTCCTTCGGTTTGATTCATACCAGGCGGGTTGCTTCAGGTTCCCATGCCCCAAGTTAGACTGGAGAGGTACTGCGGCCGAAGCTCCATGCTGGTAAACATGACATTGCAATCTGGGCCTGGTAATGCCCATTCCAACCACATTCCTTCTGTTTCCGCTCTACTGGACCTTCCTTCCTCAACAACTTCGTTTTCCCCTGGACAGACCTGAACTGACATAAATAAAGAGAAAAATAGGGCCAAATGGCCCAAAAGTCGAAGACACATCACTTCTCCAATTGGTCTTTTCAGCTCTTGCCTCCAGATTTCTTCCACCAACGTCATTAAATTAGCCTTGAACGTCTTGGCTCTAGCTCTCGTCACCGGACCAACTGGCACATGTACCGGATCTTCACTCTGTGCAGCCTCTGAAACTCAGCTCTGCTCTGAACTGCATCAGAATGTGAGAGAGCCTCACACGAAATCAAAAGGCTCAACTGCAAATTGGAACAAACAGTCAAGGACTGCATGAAGAAATCTCCACTAATGGATAACTTTCCATCAACAGCCTTAGTGGAAAGCATTGGAGGAAAGTTGACCACTACTGATAAGGGAAAAATAGTCATGATCCAGAAGATAACTGAAGCATACGACGACGATACTCCAGAAGAATCAAGGGATGATGACAATGTCGCAGCCCGATCCCCGACGCTAGTGATAGCGTGGACCGAGTATCGGTACGACTAAATAAAAGAATAAGAAAAGACAAGAAGAATAGATTGAACATCAAGCGGAAGCTCACATGAAAACATGCTAAGGAAATCATCATAATGTCATATAAGGGTATAAACGTCAACGTCATCATAACTCCAAAAATATCAGGAATTTCAAGAACAAAAACAAAGCGGGTATAGTTAAATATTCACAAGAAGTCATAATATGCAGAGTATCGTAGCAACAGGCGAACCGATTATATGTATGAAGACACATAACCGAGAGTAAATTGCTTGATTCAAAATCAAAGTGACTCCACATTAAGACTCTATCAACAAGAAGGGAATACGGTAAGTAAACACATCGATTGAAACAGTTCCCCACCAGCACCAGACCAATCTCACTCCTCGCTTATCCTGCATATTTAGAAATACATGCAGGGCGTGAGTACAGAATACTCTATGGGCAAATACCGGAAAAATAAGATAGCTGCTCTTAGAGCTATAGATTGAACTTGCCCATCATAAGCATCACACAGGGATTTAAAGTAAAAGAACCTGTGCAAGAAGTTAAGAATCATGACATCATAAATAAACAAATGAACGACAGCTGTCAAAAACTCAGCAAGTATGTACCACACCTACAACTCATCATCATCTCATCAAAGGTACTGAGAAGTAGGCCTCATTCTCAAGCACCGTGACCAGCCGACCTGAAAGACGGCTCGCGGTCACCTCTGTGTACACAATCTCGCTTTTCGCAGGATCCGAATTCGTCTCATCTCAATAGTAGAGGGTAGTCATACAAGCTCATCATTATCAAAACTCGGCAAGTCAATAGTTTAAAACATCATTTAACTCAAATCATTTGTCAACTCATAATATCATCAAAAACAGTTTAGAAAGCTCGTATGATATATGTATACTCAAAATATTGCCCACCTGAAGGTCTTTGCTCAAGCTCTGGGTAGAAAGGAGACAACTTAGTTCTTCACTCCGCTCGTGTCTTCAGGTATCATCATTCGAATCAAAAGTTCATGCGATAAAGATAACCCTCAGTTAGTAACTCGTGTACTAAAGACTCCACTCCTATCTCAAAGTTATCCCGTCACTCATCTTCTATACACTTCACTCATCTTAATCTCCTAAGTATATACTTATATCACAAATCCTACTCTCGACTTAACATTCAAAAAGGACTAGACTAATAGTAATCAAACACATAGACATGCATAAGCACAATAAGCATACAAGTTCACACATAGACATGTCACAAATAAACATCATTCTGCATTTTCACAAATTAAAGACTTCACCAGATTCACTCCAAAACTCTACTAGGGTCGAAACTCATATCATTGGAAACCTCTTTAAGTCTAGTTTCAATTAAAAAAAAGTAGGATGAAGAACTCCAAGTATTTCAAAAGATATGGCTGTTCTCTTACAGCCTACCATATTCGGTAGTTTTGAGCAATCTCACATTTCGATTTTTGAAAAAAAAAAAGTAAACGTTGCCGAAAAGGCTTGAAATTTTACCAGTATGCTCAAGACTCACATATATACTTATCATAAAATTTTCAAGAGGTTTGGGTAACAATAACCTCACGAAACAGTAGGTACAAAAGAGTTGCAAAACGACTCCACACTCAACATACAAGCAAACATGCTCTAACTCCATACTTCTTTAATGAAAACTCTTCAAAACTCATATTAAACTCTTATAACGCTCAAGAACATCAATACATAGACATTTGACTCATTAGACTCAGCTCGGTGGCCAGAGCAGAGATTACTCGGTAGCCAGAGTAATGTGAGTTCAACAGACAGAGCAGAATCAGCTCGAACGCCAGAGCCGAATAGCTCGGCAGAACATAGAAGAATAGCTCGGCAGAGCAGAGCAGAATAAGCTCGACAGAGCAGAGCAGAATGACTCGATAGAGCAGAGCAGAATAGCTCGGCAGAGTAGAGCAGAATGACTCGACAGAGCATAGCAGAATAGCTCGGCAGAGCATAGCAGAATAGCTCGACAGAGCAGAGCAGAATAGCTCGACAGAGCAGAGCAGAATGACTCGACAGAGCAGAGCAGAATAGCTCGGCAGAGTAGAGCAGAATAGCTCGACAGAGCAGAGCAGAATAGCTCGGCAGAGCAGAGCGAAATGACTCGACAGAGTAGAGCAGAACAGTCAGCTTGGAGGCCAGAACTGTCTCAAAAATATTTTTCTTAAACCAAAGCACAAAAGACATGAAAGTCCCGATTTTTGATAAACTAGACTTTTTGAAACTTCACAAATGCAAATGAAACATTAATCTCACCTTAGATCTGTCATTTTAGGCCACTTAATCACATACATAAATCATCAATTAACCATTTAAAGCATAGAGACACATATACCTAATTTTCATCAAACTAAATCATTCCAAATTTCATCCATCACTTTCAATCATCAATCCAATCCATCAATTATCATGTTAATCATCTCATAAGCTCATACTCATCATCAATTTATTATTCAAACCATAAACTCAAGATCTCCCAATTTTTAGTCAAACTAAACTATGCAAAAATTTGCATCACAAGACCAAGCTTTGCAATACACACATCAATCATCTCAAAACACCTCATTAAACATATTTCTCATCCTAATTTAAGAAAAGAACAAGAAAGATTTTTGAAGGGGAAAAGCTCCCTATTTTCGAAAATCTCACAAAAGGGGTGATGGGGTGTTTTCTTGCTTCAATCATGCATATACACACATATCTAACTCAAATATGATTAGATCTAGAGATATTTAACACTTACTCAAGAATTGTTAAGAAAAGTAGAATTTCTTCTCTCTAAACTTCAAGCTCAAAACTCTACTAATCTCTTTGAATCAAGTATAGAAAGTGTTTAGGGCTTGATTTAGTGAAGGATTATTGCATAGATGTGATTTTAGGAAAGCTTGGAAGGTTTCTCCAATGGTGATCAATGGAGGAAAGAGAAAGGTGAGGGAGAGAGAGAGGGGCTAAAGGTGAGGTATGAGGGACGTGAGAGGATTTTCTTTGATTTGCTAAGATACACTTTGATCTTAAGAATATTAATGCTTTATCTCCCAAAATCTCTACACCATTATCCACTTGCCCACTTGGCAATTAGCACATGACTTTAAGAAATAAAATATTAATGTGAGAGTGATAGTGTAGTAACTTTAAATCATGAAATGTTACTACTAATTAAAGACATACTATAGCATAATTACACATGTGACCATAATTAAAAATAATAGCACTAAACATTAATGCACTCACTCAATAAATTTTACGTCATCTCTTGGAAAAATAAATAATAAATAGTAATAAAAATAATTTGAAACATATTGTTAGAAAATTTCTTTATAAATCGGCACTTTTCGATTTCTCGATGAAAATAAATCTCGTTCATTTTGAAAACTAAAAATAAAACTCATGTGCTATCATTTTCAAGAAAAATTCATAGTCACTCAATCATAAATGCACACGTAACAAAAAGTCACGTAATCAATCAAACAAATAGTCTCAGATAACATAATGTAAAAAACAAACAACATTCACAGACAAACGAATCATCTCTCAAAACGACTCTTCTCTACAGGGGTTCTCACTATTTTCCTCAACTCCATTTCTAGCTCGTTGTTCCTATTAACATAATAGGACAGTCAGTCTCACCGATAGTTCTATATCCGGTATCGGAAATAAAATATAATCTTTTCTCAATTTCTATCAGCATCTCTAACTCAACTCGTCTTCTCAAAGCTATTCACTTTCTAACTCCGTCATTGGTTCTAATAACTCATATCTCTATCTATAAAGAAACTCTGTCTCATCTAAAATAATCAAAAATCTAACATCTCAATATCTCAGTACTCTCAATAGTGTCTTGGCACTATTACTAAAAATGAAAAGTACGGGGTGTTACATCAAGGAAGAAGTTGAGAAGAGAAACCTGATGGTGAACAAGAATGTCTCTCCTTCACAGAACTATAGAAGAGCAAATGAGGCACCTAATCAGTACGTCCTCCTGAAAAGACTGGAGAGCAGATTTCAGTCGAAATACGGAAAAGGAACTTCAAGACTGAAAGATCATCAAAATAATGGAGCAAAGAATCAGAGTCTTCCTCATCAGTCCAGGGGGAAGAACAAGATCAACCAGAAACTGAAACCTGTTCAGTTCTGGAAAGAGTACCAACCATGGAGACAAGACAACATCGAGTCTAGTCAAGCTCAATATCATCCACAACATTATATAACTGGACCTCATCAGTCTCAGCTCAGACCAAAACAGGACAATGCTCCACATTATCAGTCAAGACTCTATCAGTCAAGATCAACACTAATATCTCAAGAGAGATACACTTCTAAGCAAAGGAGACATCCGGCGACCTGGAGTTCAGGCCGCCAAATTTGAACTTTTTGAAGAAGGTTTTCGGCGACCAACTCGGCGATCGCCGAGTAGGTCGCCGATATCTCTGGAAGGATTTAATGCTTGAAGTTGGAAATTCGGCGGTCGCCGAATTTGGAGAAATTGGAGTTGTAATTCGGCGACGTGATCAACGGTCGCCGATCAGGGCGTCATTTCCTCTGTGTTTTTCAGCCTTTTACGATATTCTTAGTTATTTCTGATTTTTGTACTGGGTTTTACCCTGACACTATTTATAGTTCTTCTTTTAACCTATCTAGGGTTCCCAACTTTAGTTTTTCAGTTCTTTAGCTTTTAGTTTTCATTGCTTTCTAGTTTTTAGAGCTTGGATTGAATTTCTGCAAGATTGAAGATTCAAGCTGTTACTTTGGTTTATTCCAGGTTTTATATAATTTAGTTTTTACAATTGTTTTCTTATTAATTATGCTTAAGTTTTCTTTTGCTATGACTGGCTAGTTCCTTTATCTGAACCTAGGGTTTGTACATAAGTTGATTGAATATGTGTTTTTGATTTATTGATATCAATTTGCCGTCCAGCTTGTGATTCATGATTCCTGGTGTTTGTTTTCTTGTGAATTATCTGATCAATAGTTTACATGTCTAGCTGTTCAGTTTGAGTCTTGAATGCGATAATTGTTCAGCCGATTCAGGAATGCATGATACAGTGTTAGCCTTTAGTCTTGAATATGACAGGTGAAGCTATAGGAAATTATTCTTTGTGTGCTGTTGGGAGTTAATTTATTCCTTTGAGTCTTGAATGCGATAAGGGATTTATTAATCTATATTTATAGGTGTTCGTTAGAGAAGCTTATGAATAGTGTTGTGATCTTTCATTAGGGCTGGATTAAATTGGTAATTGAATCAATAGGTTGAATACATGTGTTTGATTAACAACAGTACATTCCCTAGGGTCAGAGTTTTTTATATTTTAGTTATCTATTTGATTTTTATTTGCTGTTTAGTTTTAATTAAAACTTCTTCCTATTTCGTTTGCCTGAATATTACTAGAGTTTACTTAGGATTACTTAGAGTGATTCGTTATAATAGTCTCCGTGGATACGATACTCTGCTTGTTATTTTTGTGCTACAATTACACTGTTTAGTTGCAATTTTGTCGCTAGTCAAAATAGTGATCAGAAGTTTGAGCACAAAAATGAAAAAGGAAATACTTAAAGCAATAAACAACACATAGAATTTTTATGTGGCTCGGAAAATACTTTCCTACGTCCACAGTCAGTACATCACACTGACAATCGATTCGACTCGTGCTTATGGGTGCACAGCAAACCTTGCAACTGAAACACTTGTTCCAGCGCCAACACACTGGATTGGACTTCTCATTCTTAGCTTTCAAATGCTAAGAAAACAAACTGTTTAAGCTTATGTGTGCTAAACAACCTAGAGTCCAGACACCTGTCTCAAACTCTCTCTCAAACTCTTTTTTCGCTCTTTAGAAAAGGGTTGGAATCTCCAACTAAGATTACTGAGAACAAGCTCTCAAGTAATCAACTCTAGGCTAAGGATGTAAGAAATATTTGCCTAGACACACTAAGAGAATGTAGGTATATCAGATAGACTGATGATTACAACAAGGGTTATTCTCTTCTTTGATTCAAGCTTTTTGCAAAGTAATGGCTGAGACTTGATTTTGACAGAGCTTCAGCGTATTTGTTTGAATCGGTAAAGAATGAGGTTGATCTTGGAGCTCTGTTTATAGGCAGCGTCTGGAGAATAGATCCGTTAGAGGAGATCCTTCTTCATTTTCTGTCGTTCGACTCATATTTGAAATCTTGCTTAGGTGCTCAGTCTTCATTCCCCTAAAGTTGAAAGTAGGTACCGTCCATGCTTTCATAGGAGATGATGTTACAGAATAAAGTAACACGGAAATGGAGACTCTGCATGTTGAAGGACGATTCTACATATTTTTGCATTAAACGTGGCTTGTACTGATAGTCAAAAGCTTATTTTCCACGTGGCTATGATTGAACTGGTAAACACAAGTATCAATACTTTACTTTAGTATCAGTAAATGTTGTATCCGACGTGGCGTACACTAGTGTTTCGCTAACACTTGTACTGCAGTAAGAGTCCTTCAGTTGTTCAGCCGTCTTGATTCAGTTGGACTTCGGACTTTAGTCTTCAGTCTTCAGTCTTTGCCTTAATAAACTTCAGTCTAATTAGAAAATGAACTCTAACACTTGAGTTCAGAGGGATACTAGTCTAGAAAAGAAAATCTAAGTAGGGTAGGATATTTTCATTATTTTTTCAACAAAATTTAAATTTATCCAATAAAGTGATGAATCCACCATAAAATTTACAATCTAAGAGTGAAAATTAGTTCATAATTTATTTTAGCCCCTCCACACACACACACACACACACACATATATATATATATAATCATGTGTCTATATGAATATCGAATTGAATCGAATCGAATATTTATATTCGAATTCGAATCAAATATTTTCGAATACGAATATCAAAATTTTGAATCGAATATCGAATCGAGCAAAAGTATTTGATTCATTTACAACCCTACCTACAATACATCTGAAAAATTCAAGGTGATACATGAATTTGGAGGTTGGATTCACCCATCTGGGAACCTCGAAAAGATGATTGGGAATCGTAAATTTTCTTCCGATGATCAGGGTGACAACGACGCTCATGCTGAAGATGATGTTCTTCAATCGCTTAATGAACTGCACAATTGGTTGATTCTCATCCCAGATTTTGTTAGTGTCTTACCATTATGTTGGGATGAACCATTGTTTCTAGATAAAGGACAACTATCGGTGCATGCCACATTTCAGTCCAAAGATGAGTTGGCAATTGTTGTGGGGCTTTATCACATGGAGGGAAAAGTGGAGTACGTGGGGATCGATCCAACATCACGTGTTTAGGTTTTATCTGCAAGCATGGCGACGAATGCCCTTTCAAGTTGCGTGCAGTATAGGCAGTTGGAGTTTGGATAATCATTAAGTTCATTCCAGACCACACTTGCCATTTTGATTTGAATCTCACAGCTCCAAGAATAGTGCCATCTAGAGTAGTTGCTGCATAGTTTGCACGTAAATTATCGGTTGAGAGGGTTGTTCTGAAATTGAAAGAGATGGTGGATAAGATGCTTAGGCTATTTGCATTGGGATAGGCTACAAGTTTGTTTTGCAATCCAGGGATATTGCTATAGAGAAGATGTACAGCGGGTTCGAGCAGTCTAACAAGAGGCTCCTGACTTATCTATATTTGTTGAGGGAGCGTATTCCTGGGACCCTGTATGATGTTCAGACTACTCAGACGGGTGAGTTCCGCTAATTGTTTGTAGCTCTTGGACAGTCTATTCAGGCCTTTCAGCATCATATGAGGTTTGTCATTGTAGTAGATGACCACCTTAAGGGAAAGAACAAAGGGATTCTCTTCATCGCGGTTACCAAAGACGGGAACGAAAGGGTATTTCCTCTTGCAATTGGTCTTAGTCCGATCGAGAATGACGAATCGTGGACATATTTTTTCTCAAAGTTGCGTATGAGCCTAGGAGATTCATCGGCTTACTTACTGATCGTGTCTGATCAACACACGAGCATCCGATGGGCCATTGAGTCCATAAAATAACGCTTCTCAAACTCTGAGAAGTTGTCATCATCATGAAGTTCCTAACCAATAAGCTCGGACAACGCAGTAATGGCGCTACCCGAGCGCCTCAATTGGACTAGATGTTCAAAAACTCCGTCCAAGAACTTATGCTCTAGTTCATCACCACCCACACTGCGTAGTCTTTGTTGAACCCTATTCACCACCTCGACACGTACATACAGACTTATGCGTGATTGATATCCTTTCATATGGGGTCTCACCCATCCAAAACAGGGCTGCAAAGAAAAAATAACAAAAATTAATTCAATTGTGTACTAAAAATGTGCAACTGTGTATAAGTAATTGTGTATTGTGTGCTCTGTTTGGTTTCTATTTTCCCAGTGGTTTCTGTTGGGCATTATCACTTTTGGGCAACGTTATCTATGGGATATTGGTTCTGCCTAACCCCTCACCCCTTGGGTGTTTGTTCAAGTATGTCATAATCAATTCGAGCTAATTAAATTATTTAATTCTATTGTGTTGTGGCCTAATTACAAATAAATAATAATTCATTGCATATAATACAAAAATAATTTTAACCGTGCACAATATGTTCAACTGGATACCCATATATGTAAATGTGTACAATTTTTCAACTGTGTACAAGCAATAAATTGTTCACTATTCTATTCAATTGCGCACAAAATATTCAACTGTGCATTGGTAATCAATTGTGTAATAATTGAATTTGGAGATATTCATATTCATAACTTGTGCCGTAATTAATCTCGTACAAATCAAAGCATAAATCACATACATTTCCCCACAATTGCCCTCAAATCAACAATTTACCCAATTCAACTGTGCCCTAATGCATCATCAATTGTGTATAATCAATTTTATCTAAATCAATTGCAACATGATTCAAAAATCACATGCATTGTAACACAAATTATCTAAACAACACCAAATACTTAGATTATAACTCTCAAATACAATTTAACGTAAAAATCAAACTATTTTTTTTTAAATGACAACTCACTTCTTCTATTAAACTTGCAGTCTGTTCTTGTACTTGTTCCTCATCTTCCGTTGGCGTTGATGGTTTTTCGGCGGCGGTGGTGGCCTGCTCTGCTTCCGCGGGAAAAATATGTTGCTCAAACATTCTTCTTCGCAGCAAAGAAGATTTTTTGGGCGAGTGCGAGAGGATAGGGAAGCCCTAAGAAGTGCCACCCGCTAGTGCTTTGTCGTTGCCGCCGCTGAAGCTCTAAGAAGCCCTGCCTGCTAGAGCTCTGTTTCCATGGAGAACCGCCGCTGGAGGATCCGTGTGCTGCTGCACGCTAAATGGGAAAGAAGAAAAAGAAGAAATTCTTCCGCCACGAAATAACAAATGAGAGGTTCTTCAGACACAATTTATTTTCTCTTTTAATTAGGTTTTTCATTTTATTTTATTTTAAATTTTTTAAGTCAAATTTTATTTTAATTTTGTTTTACTTTTTGGGGTTAATTGCCTGAAAATTTAAAAGATTTTGGATTTTTTGCGACTTTCTCACGACCTTTAAATTTGACAAGGGAATACATAAACGAAATTTTTTAATGTTCCCAAAATGAGAAATTTTTCCCAATTTTAAGCTGACATGGACAACCGAAAATCCAGCATGGCGATGCCGACCGGCTAGAGGAACGCGGCTGTTTTGTTTTAAAATAAACGACGTCGTTTTGATTTCCAACTACAATTAAAAAAAATCCAGGTTGGGGGATAACGCGGCCGTCGGAGAAGGTAGGGTTCGGGAAGGCGAGGGAGCTCCTTCTCGCACCAGCACACTGAGATTTCGTCATTTCTTCTCTCTCTTTCTCCCTCTCTCCGTTTCTTCTCCGGCGAGGGTGACAGTCGTCGATCGTTCTCTCGCCTCTCAATTTTCTTCCGGTCTCCCTAGCTCACTCATTAACTACTCTTTCTTTCTCTTCTCACATTTTCCGACCAAAGAAAAATAAGGTTTTACTGCTTCCGCCGCCCACTCAACAATCTACCCAAGACACTCTCCACCAGATCTTCTGCCACTTGCCCCTCCGCAAAATCACCACTGCCAAGTGTGTGTGCAAGGCCCTCTGCGCCGCTCTCTCCCCCGCCTCGTTCCTCCACCACCACCGCAGCCAATCCCGCACCTTCCCCTTCCTCGCCCTCAATACCTCCCACCGTCACGTCTCCACCCTCCTTACACTCCACGCCTTCGACCCTGCCGCCAATCAGTGGTTGAAATTTTCCCTCTCCTTCATCCCCCTCACTGGTCTCCACCCAATCACCTCTTCCAACGGCCTCTTCTACCTCTGGGCCTCTTCCCACACCTCCCAAAGTGTTTTCCCTCAGTTAAAAGAACCTGCTTTCAGTTTTTGTCATAGGATTTTCTGTATGGTTTTGGCATCATCAAAAAGGGGAAAATTGTTGAGAAAATAATAGAAATATCCTATCCTAGTTTTGATGATCCCAAAACACTTAATTTATCTTCACTAGACTAGAGTTTTTCTGGACTCAAGTGTTAGAGTCCATGTTTTTAGCTAGACTGAAGACTGAAGACCAAAAGATTCAAGATTGCTGACTCGCACTGAAGGACGCGTATACTGAAGTATCAGTGTTAGGGAAACCTAGATACATGCCATGTCAGATAAACCAAGACTGATACTAAAGTAAAGTGTCAGCTGAAACCTCAGACTTATTCTATGTCCCAAACTGATTCTCAGTTTAAGGTTGTCTCATTCATTTCAAATGAAGCCACGTGGAAAGTCAACAAGGACAACTGCATTTAATGCAATGATTTGCATAATCGCCCTTCAGAATACGAAGTTTCTCCTTTTGTGCTTCTTTATTCTGTAGCACACTCTCCTACGAAAAGACAGTACCTTCTACTGTTTACAGAGGACGAAGACTGAGGACCTTAGCCCAAATTCAAATCTGAGTCACAACGGCAGAAAAATAAAGATGCACCTCCTCCAACAGATCTATTCTCAAGATGCTGCCTATAAATAGAGCTCAATGATCAACCTCATTCTTCACCGATTCAACGCACAAGCTGAAACTCTGTCAAACTCAAGAGCCAGCATTTTCACTGCACAAAGTTTGAATCGAAGAAGAGAATCCCTACTATTGTAAACTATCAGTCATAACTGATAACATACATTCTCTTAGTTTTTCTATGCATATACACTCCTACCTTAAGCCTAGAAACTGATTACTGAGATCATATTCTTAGTAATCCTAGTTGGAAATTCGAACCCTTTTCAAAGAGAGAGAAAACAGAGTTTGAGAAAGTGTTCGAGACAGTTGTCTGAGCATTAGGTTGTTTATCACCCGCAAGCTAGACGTGTGCTTTACTTAGCACAGTAAGCTAAGGAAGAGAAGTCCAACATGTGTTGGCACTGAAAAGAGTTTTTCAGTTGTAAGGTTCAGTGTGATCTACTGACCGTGGACGTAGGAATCAGTATTGCGAACCACGTAAAAAATCCTTGAGTTGTTTATTGCTTTTAGTATTTCAGTTTATATCTGTGCACTCATACTGACACATACTGAATACTGATAATCTAAAGGATAAATCCTAAAACTGATACTCCCTCCGTCCACGAAATGAGTACCCATTTGTGGACGGCACGGGTTTTAAGAAATGTATGGAGTGTAGTGTGAATAGTTTAAGGGTCCCACTTTTTTAGTGTATTAATTAAAGAGATGTGTGGGGTACACTTGCCAAAAAGGGAAATGGGTACTCATTTCGTGGACGGACGAAAAAAGAAATATGGGTACTCATTTCGTGGACGGAGGGAGTACTATATAACTAAAGGCTATTTCTTAAATCGCTTCCGCTAAGTGTTATCAGTCCAACTGACAAGTCTAAGGACAGTCAATAGGATTTCTAACACTATTCTGATTTAAAAACTGAAAAGGCCCTTACTAAACTTCAGTATGTGTAGACCAGTTCCTCATAGTGAAGTTATCTGACTGACTCATTACCAGTCACAGCCTCGAACCCTTTCATTAAATTGATTCTCTCACTCACTGCACATCAGTTTCAGCTTCAGTTTTCAAGATTAAAAATAGCCTACTGGTGTATCCACCCCCATACGCCAGTTCAGTACCCCATCGGGACCTAACAAAGAAAACCAAGGTTTAACTCCTTCCGCCACCCAATCAACAATCTACCCCAAGACAGCCTCCACCAGATCTTCTGCCATATATCCCTCGGCGAAATCGTCGCCACCTTTTAGGTCCGGAGGGTCTCAAGTAGGTGTATGGGGGGGGGAATACACCTATAGGCTAGTTTTACTAAAAAATAGTGGGATCTCAAGAAAGAGATCCAAACAAAATTTTACACGCAAACTTAGACGCCTGTTAACTGAAAGGAATTTTGACCAAACAGGGTTGACGACTGATACTGAAATACTCTTCAGTAATGAGTTATCAGTTAAGTCACTGGAACTTAACTGATGCACTTTAATGAATCAGTTGAGTTTGCTAAAACAGAGATGTTACAAGTCTTCCTGACTATCAGAGGATAGATCAGTCAGACCGATAACATACACAGCGAAAATAACTTTTTTTCGAAATAGCCTTTGTTGAGCACGTTGTTCGTCTTAGGTTTCTCTTTGCATTTAACCAGTATTCAGTTTATCAATTGAAAGAGCACAAGTAAGAATGTAAAACTGAAAGTTGTAAATAACACAGAGATTTTAACGTGGTTCGAAAAACACTTCCTACATCCACGGTCGGTTGATCAGACCAACAACTTTACTTCGCAAGTGCTTTTACTGGTGCACTGTAAACCTATCCGTGTGCTTAGCCGGGTGTACATAACCGAATCAACTGAAGATCCAATCTTCAGTACCAAACCTTCACTCGCGTTGGATTTTCCACTCCTAGCACGAACCTGCACTAGGATCTCACAGAGTCAGAGTACCTTCCTGAACTCCTTTTCAACTCAAACACTCGATTCTATCTTTCGAATGGAGGTTTGAAATCTTGCCAACTATACTTCAAAGAACAAGTTCTTTGGAGTTAGTTTTGACCTAGGCTATGGGTAAACAGGGGTTTGCCTAAGGTCTAAGAGAATGTATGTAATCAGCAGTGATTGATTTTTGGCTTTGGTATTCTCTTCTTCGATTCAAGCTTTGGAGAGATTTAAGCTTGTGGCTGAGAAATAATTTTGGCAGAGTTTCAGCTCAAGTTGTTGAATCGGTGAAGATTGAAGTGATCCTCGAGTGCTATTTATAGGAGAGGTCTTGAATAGATCCGTTGGCGGAGAACGTCTTCAAGATTTCTTTCGTTGGAGAGCTTTTCGAATTTGGGCTAAGGCTTCAATCTTTGAGGTTCCTTGTTTGGTGTGAACGGCTATGTTGAAGAGCAGGAGATGCGACGTCTCTGATAAAGTAGCCACCAAATAGGAATGACCTCTGCAGAGAAAAGAGGATCCTGAGATCTCTGCATTTAATGCGGCTGTACTTTTGGAGTACGTGGCTTCCTTTGAACGTTGGAGGTTCAGTCCGAGGAAGAATGTTTAACTGATACTTGACTTTAGTATCAGTCCGATAAATTCACGTGGCACACATTAAGTAATCAGTTCAAGACTGATTCTTCAACTGATACTTCAGTTGGTAACTTCAGTCTTCAGTCTTCAGAACAGTAATCTATACTAGGAAAGAACTCTAACACTTGAGTTCGAATAGTTTTAGTCTATTACAATTAAGGCCTATGGATTTTGGTATCATCAAAATAAGGATTAGGATATTTCAATAAGTTCCCAACAATTTCTCCCTTTTTGATGATGCCAAAACCACACAACAGTTCTAGACTAACAAAAGACTGAACTCAGAGCACAAGTTCTAAAACAGGGTGAATACTATTCCCCCTTAACAATAGAACCTAAAAACTTGTACTAAGAGAAAGAACACAATAATTCAAACACAGAACGAGGAGAAAACAGAAAAACATTAATCAGAGTCTGGACAAAGAGTCATTGTCTTCAGGTTGAGATCAAAAGAAGTTATTTTCATTAAAAAGTAAAAATGATGAGACATCAGTCAAGGTACAGAGCAAGACTAACAAGGGAGTAAAAACAAAACAAAAACACATGGGAAACCCATGGACTCTAGTAGTCTGCTTGGTTGCGCCTTTGAACTTCTTGATCTTCATCTTCAGTCTTCATGTTCCTAAGCTTGTTCCATTCACACTTGTTTTCCTTTGACTTAAAGTCTCCTTGGCTAATCTTCCTCATGATCATCTTGATGATAATTTTGCTTAATCAGTTTCAGTCTTTTGATATTTCCCCCTTTTTGGCAACATCAAAAAGGTAGAATTGACTGAAGGATGAAGCTAAGACCTTGCGAGGAAACAGAATCGCAGAAAGGTCCAGAGAAAGATGTTGAGGGTATGATGGAGGTGGAGAATATGAAGGTTTAGAAGAAGAAAAAAGTGAAAGAGGAGAATGGGGGTAAGAACGGAGGAGACGAAGAAAGGGGGGCAGAGGTTGGTTTGCGTGGCTTTCAGAGATGGAAGAGAAAGAACTGCCATCATGCAAACCAAAGGAGGGTGAGAAGGAGGTTTCTTGATGGAGAGAGAGAAGAGTAGGTTAAGAGGTGTGTAGGAAATGAAGATCGATTCAGTGACAGTCGTGAGGACAGTCACTGTCGATGACCCAGTACCAGGTCCATGAAAGGAAGACCTTGTGCAATGGGTTGCGCCGGCTGACAATGAGCTCCTGCTCATTGTTGTTGCTCCATATGGAAGCTTCACAAAAAGGTGAGAAGCTTTCCTGAGAACCAGGTGAAGTCCGTCTTCTTGAGACAGGTACTTCAAACCGTATGGGCCGGGCATGAGGATGGAAGATGACTCAACTAGAACACCTCTAGTTTGACTTGCAATAGAACAAGGACATCCTAGTGATGGTAAGTTGACCCAGTGTCATCTCTCAAGGAAGATCTTTAAGGGCTTTTAATTATGTCACAAGAAAGCTGTAAACTTAAGATTTTTAAACTAAAACATGGAAAGTAAATTAACACGAATTTAAACTTAACTAGGCAAAAAGGAATTATTAACTCATACTTGTAATTTAAACTTAACTGAAAACTTAATCTTAAACTTATCTAGGCGTGAAACTATTAAACCCTAGGCAAGAATTAAATTAACTTAAACTAAAGAATTAACTAGGTAAATTGAATTTAAATAACTTTAATTAAAACTTCTAATCTAATTTAACTAGGCAGAAACTAAAGTGCATAATTTAAAGAAAGCATCATAAAAACGCATAAGTAAATTTGCAGAATTTAAAGAAAGCATAAGTAAAAGCAAATAAATAAACTTGATTAAAGAAATACCGTAAATCATCTCGAGAAGAAATCTGTCACGTAATTACAACTCTAAACGGGAACTAAGCTAAAACATGAATTAAAAGAACTATACTAAACTAACTAAGAACAGAAATCGAAACTAGAACTATGAAAGCAATAAACCTAAGCTTTAGCTAAGTTGGCGGAACTAAAGATTAGGGCAAGGATATCGTTACAATGAAAAGTATGGCCCTATTTATAGACTTCAAATCCCTCAGGATCACCATGGAAGTTGCCATGCAAAGCTGGACTCTTAAAGGAAATAGAATCGTGTAATATTTAGGTAAGTCCAGCTGGCGTACTCAGCAAGTAATCTCCACTCTGGCGGAAATCGCGGCTCTCACCAGAGAAACGGCTTCCGCTCTGGCTGTTGATTCCTCTGACTTTTCATTCCTCTGCTTTATGATTTCGCTGCTCTGACTTCGCTGCGATGACTTCGCTGCTCTGACTTCTGGCGCATTTCCCTGGCTTCCCATTTCGCTGCTCTGGGCTTTGATTCCTCTGCTCTGGGCTTTGATTTCTCTGCAGTGCGGGGCTTTCTCTACTCTGGCACGCCACAGTATGCACATAAACACGATTCTTAGCCCAAACTCTCCAAAATTTGGACTCTTCATCTATAAAATCTAAATCTCCTGCAAAGCATAAAATACACCATAAAACGCACCAATTTCCAGAAGATTATCTTAAAATATGCATATGCAAACCCCTAAAAAATAGAACAATTAAGCATAAATCAACCCCCCCACACTTAGCCTTTTGCTTGTCCTCATGCAAAATCCGTATGAATCCTATGAAGAGATTGATTTAAACAATGCTAATTTCCATCCTAACATTCTCAAAGTCAATTCAAAATTTTACAATCAATACACATCTCTCGATCATGCAAGTAACTCAAAGTTTTAAGAAACAACAAAACAGTAATGTAAGCAATTCGATCAGACCCGATTCTCCGCTAGAAGTGAATTCCCTAATGTGATCGCCTTTATAATCAATATCACCATTTTTCACACTTTGTGTGCTTAAGATTTTCGACAGTTGAGCCATAATTCATGAAATAAAAACCATTTGGATGTACTCCAAAGTCTTTTCACGTGGTTTCCCATGCTCATAGTTAGACTAGAGGAGCAGAGACTCAGAGCTGTCACGTTTCAGAACAGGCCAGATGTTTCAGAGCTGGCATTTTCAGGGTTGGCAATTCGTCCAACATTTTTCACATTTCACAGATAAGATACGATCGTAGGCAATCACAATGACAACACTCCTTCTAGCATCTACCGGACAAATCACGTTTTACTTACTTACAATCGTGTTGCAACAAAACTCAAATTCTTGCATAATCAAGAAACACATATCAACAGTAAAACAAGAATAACCACCAAACGAACACAACCCTGAAATTCAGACAAACTAGCAAGATTCGAGACCAAAAACTAAGCATAGAAAGACTAATCTCGCCCAATTGAAAGCATAAGCACAATAAAACAACCCCCCCACACTTAAAGCATGCCATGTCCTCAGGGCACAAAAGAAATAAGAAGAGTTGAGAAAACGTCCCTGATTATCGGCCTTGAGAAACTGAAGCATCGTGCGAGGTGGTGAAGAGGGGAATTCGCGGTCTGTGGCAGAGTTAGAACTGCAGCGCTGAAGTCAAAACATGAACACCACATCAAAGTATCCGAGCAAGCAACCAAAACTTAGGAAAGACAAAACAAAAACGAAAAACAAAGAACAAGAAAAATAAAAAACAAAAACTAAACCACGGTGGGTTGCCTCCCACCAAGCGCTAGTTTTAGAGTCTCCAGCCCGACGTAGAGGATCCCTTAACCAAAATCGCTATGAAATGTCAGCTGAATTAGTCCTCGTGAAAGCACATCATCCTCCAGTTCAATCTCGTGAATTTTGGCCCATCTATTAAGAGCGAAAATAACTTGACCCAAAAATAAAAAAATAAAAAATGAAAGAACATGAAAAAGGAATGAGATATGATTATAAAGGAAATTGCATTAGGAAATTCACCCTTAGCGGAGAATTGGGTCTGATCGGATTGAGTTGTATCACCTTGTTGTTGCATTTTTAAATTTTAGCTTTGAACACTTGATTGGGGGAACATTGATATCTTGAAAGACTTGGATTGGTTCGTGTTTGCTTGGAAAGAAGAATCGCTGGTGGATTTTTTGTCGATGTTGTGATTGTTGCTTGAGGACAAGCAAGGAATTAAGTGTGGGGGGGTTGTTTAGCCCTATTTTGTGTTGGTTTTTGCTAGTGTTTCTACTGTTCATGCGAGCTCATTTCGTACCCTTGTGATTTATTTTGCACGTGCTCGATGACTTTTTGGGTGTACTACTGTCGTGTGCAGGATTCGGGAGTTGATGAGCGGTTTGGCACCATTTCGAGCATTTTTTGGAGTCAGGCTCACGGCCGCCGCCTAGCGGCGGCGGCCGTCGTCGAGACGGCGGCCGCGGCCCCACGGCGCGGGCCGTGCTTTACTTGGAGAAGAGCAGCGAAAGGCTCCCACGGCGGCGCCGCCCCACGGCGGCCGCCGTCCACAGCGCCGCCGTGTCACGGCGGGCGCCGCCAGCCATAAACCAGCCCATGTCCCACAAATTCAAGAAAAGGCCGAAAGGGGGGGACGGCGCCGCCGTACCATGGCGGCCGCCGTCCACTGCGCCGCCGCCTCACGGCGGCCGCCGCCCCTGTGCAAATCCGGCAGTTACGAAAATTGCTATAAAATCCGATTTTGAGGGTTTCATTGATATCCGATTTTTCTCCCTGCCTCCACCTGCGATTTTATGCCTTTTCCCTTAGCTTAGGTAGACAGAAACATTTTAGATACTTGTGGATTCCGCTAGATCGTTGTTTTCATTGAATCGTTTGTAAGTTCTTCATTTTGATTAATTAATCTTTACAAGCTTTCTTGTTATTGCATTGCCTAGATAATCGAGCACTTAGATAATGATATTTGATTTATGCTTTTGATGTTTTCATCGCCTAGATAATTAGTGTTTATGATTGTTGATTTACTATTGCTTTCTAGATTGCTAGTTAAAACCCTAGGTTTTTGGCTTTCCTGCGTTCTTAATCTGCTTCCCATCTTTCGCCTAGATAGATTTATATGCTTCCTGTTGATTCTGCATTAGATATTTTACAAGCTTTATTTAATTACGCCTAGAATTAAAGAGAGAGTGTCAGACCCAACCTACCCGATTAGAGTGTTTAGGTTTTATTTCTGTTTCTTGTGAGTAGCACGATCGAAGCCCTGCTAAGCCTTCCTTGAGAGACGACTTGAGTCACCTTACCGCCCTAGGACGACCTCGTATAAATTCGAGTCCATCCGTTAGGTGTTTTTGGATGAGTCAGTGCACATCAGTTTCTCCTTAGCAACATTCTGGCGCGTGCTGTTCATAGTTAGCGTACTGCTCAGAGCTGAGCTCGTCAGTGCTGGCGGTAAAATTTCTGTTCTGTCCTCCAGCGGCAGAGCTGGAGTAGTCAGCGCTGGCGGAATGGGTATAGCTAGAGTGGTCAGCGCTGGCGAAATGGGCAGAGCTGGCGGAAGAGTCAGGGCTGGAGCACTTGGCAGAGCTGGCGAAAGACAGTTAGCTCTGAAAATTTCTACTTCTTCCTCATGGTCAGCAATCTCAACAAGAGAATAGATATGCATTGAGAAGTTAGAAATAATAGGCTTTTATTAAAAACAGATAATGTTACCGATCTACCAGACCCAGCCATGCTCAAAGTTCCAGAACCCACATCAATGCGCGTCTGGGTAGTAGCCATAAAAGGCCGACCAAGTAGAACAAGTTGCCCATTCTTTCCTATAATGCCTTGCCCTGCCTCGAGCACAACAAAATCGGCTAGCACCGTGTGACATCCCGCTCTTTTATCAGTGTTTAATTCCAGTTTTTGTGTGTTTAATTCCGGTATTGTGTGTTTATCTATCTGCCAGTAATTGAAGCACTTTATGATTTCAGCTATGTTTATGAATTTTGCATTTTGAAGACAGAGTCACTACACTAACAGCATGCTTTATTTATTTTTTTCGCGCGTTTAAGACCGCGATGAGAATCTTTGAGTTGATGAATGATTATTAATCTGAGTTATAACCAACTTAGCTAAGATGTGTTATTTACCAAGATAGAGTTTATCTTCGCACGATTTATCAAGTCGTGAATTAATTCCGACTTTGAGGATAATTAAATCTACGGATTTAATTTAGCATTATCGTTTATCAAAAACGAAACCCGTTTCTCTATTTCGGAGAAACCAACACTGAGAGGTTTTTATTTAGATCGTTCACTTAGGTCACATCACACGACCACTCTACGCCTCCCTACCTCTCTACATCGGCTACACTTAGAAAAAAGCGAAGAAGGAGGGTGAGGTGGGCAACGGCCACGGCAGCAGCCCCCATTGGGCGAGCAGCCGAAGGGCCGCACGCCACCTCCACGCCAGAGCAGCAGCAGCCACGGCAGCAGCCTTGGGCTGGGCAGCCGAAAGGCCTCGCCCCTCCGCACGCCAGTTGCAGCTCCTCCCATTGGCTGAGCAGCCGAAAAGCCGCACGTCAAGACTGCAGCAGCAGCTCCTCCCATTAGCCGGGAAATCGAAAAGCCTCACGCCACCTCACCTGCTGCACCCTATCTCAGCCTATGCTCTCCCTTCGGCACTCAAGTGCACACAGCCGAGCTCTTCCTATAAATTCACTCTTCAATCCTTGAGCTACCCCTTGTTCCATTTCAAAACACTTAGAAATTTCAGCAGCAACAGCAAGAAGTTCATCTCTCTCGACGCCTTGCACGAAGGGGAGTGGATCGAGATTCTTGCTTCCGCCTTGAACAAGGTAACAACTCGGCTTGATTTTCCACCCTTCGCCATGATTCTTTCCACCTATTTTCAACTTAAGAACAACAGCCATTTCATTTCCAGTTTGCACCTCGACGCTCGAAACAGCGAGAAACCATCATTCTTTACCCAACCAAAGCACGCTATACCAAGGTAATCTTCGACTCTTGTTGCTACTCCAATCAGCATGCATCACACTCCAGGAATCATGTTTTGTGGGGTGTAAATGGATGAACAAAAAGCATATTAAGTTACGACTTGTTAGAATCCATAACTTGAGACCTTGATGAACGACGAGAACTTTAGCTTTAAACGTAGACGAACATAGATAATCACAGCATGCTCACATAGGTAGAGATTAAGATCTGTATACGAGTGAGAATCGAGACGAGATAAGGACGGAGATGTCTGGTTTTGAAAACTGGAGCCCCCGTCGCTCTTCCCAGTCCAGCAAGGACAAGTCCAGAGGGGACAAGTCCAGCAGGGACGAGTCCAGCGAGGACAAGTCCAGAAGGGACGAGTCCAGCAAGGATAAGTCCAGAGAGGACAAGTCCAGAGGGGACGAGTCCAGCGAGGACAAGTCCAGAGGGGACAAGTCCAGCAGGGACGAGTCCAGCGAGGACAAGTCCAGAAGGGACGAGTCCAGCAAGGACAAGTCCAGAGAGGACAAGTTCGGAGGGGACGAGTCCAGCGAGGACAAGTCCAGAGGGGACAAGTCCAGCAGGGACGAGTCCAGCGAGGACAAGTCCAGAAGGGACGAGTCCAGCAAGGACAAGTCCAGAGAGGACAAGTCCAGAGGGGACGAGTCCAGCGAGGACAAATCCTGAGGGGACAAGTCCAGCGGGGACGAGTCCAGTGAGGACAAGTCCAGAGGGGACGAGTCCAGCAAGGACAAGTCCAGTGGGGATGAGGCCAGCGGAGCCGAGTCGTCGCCAGAGGAATCGCGTCGCCAGAGGAATCGGGTCGCCAGAGGAATCGCGTCGCCAGAGGAATCGCTTCACCAGAGGAATCGCGTAGCCAGAGGAATCGCTTCGCCAGAGGAATCGCGTCGCCAGAGGAGTCGCTTCGCCAAAAGAATCGCGTCGCCAGAGGAATCGCGTCGCCAGAGGAATCACTTCGCCAGAGGAATCGCTTCGCCAGAGGAATCGCGTCGCCAGAGGAATCGCTTCGCCAGAGGAATCGCGTCGCCAGAGGAACCGCTTCCCCAGAAGAATCGTTCCTCGCCAGAGAAATCACTTCCATCAGAGGAATCGTTCCGCCCCGAGGAATCACTTCGCCGTAGAGCTAACTCAGCCAAAGCTGACTTAGAGGCTAGGGCTGACCTCCAGAGCAGAGAGCGAAGAAGCAGAGCGGACCGCGAGAGAGAAGAGAACCTAGGGTGTTTCAAATCTTTGTTATTTTCTTCCCTTGCTTACACAAAGAGGGATTATTATGCTTCACTGACAGTTTAGAACGCCCTAATGAGAACGAATCAATGTAGTTAATCACTTGACTTCATGGGACGGAACCTAGTTGGGTTAATTGGTTAATAAAAAGGAATATGAGCTATGCATAATTGCATTACGCATCCTTACTTATGTTAGAATTTCCGCGGACTAAGACCTTACGTTATTCTTTCCTGAATCAAGGTTGAACGCAAGAGTCTAAGGCTTAGCTGTGAGTCACCATTACCAGGTGGGCTTTCTTACGTATAAACTAAAACCACATTATAAAATTGTTATGACTTTATGCTTATGATTTTGAATAATATTGTCAATGCCTAAATGCTTTATGTTTTGTTATTAATTACCTATCTGATGCTAATCGAATTCGGATTCTGGATGGGACCGCAAATCCCTTCGGAATTAGTGTACACCCTTGTGATCGTGAGTCATCTAGCGGGTTGGCCGATCATAGTGTCCGTAGAGGGAGGCCTACCTCTCGGCACGAGTTACTGATATGGTGATTAATGATATTAAAATGCCGGCTCGAGATATTTTTGGAAGAAATGATATTATTTTTGTAGTAAATACGAGTCTTTAAAGGAAAACCCTCGTATCTTGCTACCTATGAAAGGCTTGACAATAAAATGTTATGTATGTATGTATATTTCGGCAAGTGTCCACTAAGTACTTCCGTACTTAGCCCTGCATGTATTTCTAAATGTGCAGGTTGAGCTTGTGATCGGGGATGTGGTGTGCAAGCGGAGCTTTTGTCAAGCTAGGATGAGAGCCTCAGAGCAGGAGTATATGTCTTCATACATATACTCGAGTTGATATTTTTCCGCTGCGTACACTGATTTTGCTTAGTTATCATGTCATTTCTCAAACAATATGTACTATTCAACAATGTTTTCAAACTCTTCGAGTACCCTCTCGGATAATTATGTACGGCCCCCTTTCGGCCCTTGATTAATATCTAGTCATTCCGTTTGTTTCCTTTATATATAGTCGAGTCTTGAAGAAGTCAAGCATGCCCCGTTTCTAACCCCGCTCCTAAATTCCCTCCCCTCGTCGCGGGTTTCCCGAGTTCGCTATCCTTAGCGGGCGCGGCCGTGACACACCGTGATTCCTCTCACCATGACTTCAACATCTTTTAAAATACCACGAGTGCTACAATTTGCCCCATCAGCTAGTTGAAGTCTTGTTTTTGTGCTTTTAAGCTCATCTTCCTTCCTGCCCAATTTCTGAAAAATAGCATACGGCATCAAATTGACTGCCGCACCCAAGGCTAACATGCCCGTGAATTCTCCAGCTCGACCCAAACCAATACCAATAATGAAACTCCCTGGATCTTCTTTCTTTGGTAATGGTTGGGTTGGATCAACACTTGATGGTGGCAGAGGCGGGCTGGACTTCGGTGGTTGATAAGGCGTAAGGGATTTGTGAAGTTTCTGCTGGCCTTATCAACTCTGGCGCTATCCTCTGCTCTGTCATCCTTCTCCTCTGCTCTGGCTGCCAAGCCAGAGCCAGCTCTCTCCTCTGCTCTGTCATCCTTCTCCTCTGCTCTGGCTACCAAGCCAGAGCTGGCTTTCTCCTCTGCTCTGGCTGCCAAGCCAGAGCTGGCTCTCTCCTCTGCTTTGGCTTCCTCGCCAGAGCTAACACTTGATGATTTTGGCTCTGCTGCTGCTGTAGCTGGTCCAGCGCGCCCGACAGTTGCCCTATGGTGGTCTCAAGGCGTTTAATAGTGGCAGCCTGAGACTCCATGCTCTGCTTGCTAACCTCCATTAACGCTTGCAACGTATCCTCTAGAGATTGTTTTTGCGTTAGAATTTACTGTGCACTCTGGAATTGATTGCGCTGAAAATTCCCTTGGTGCTGACCTCTCCATCCACCATTGCTTTGATTATAATTTATGCTCTGCGCAGGGACAGGTGCAGCTTCCGTATGGCTCATCTTGAGCTGTTGTACTTCGCGCATGATTGAGGCCAATTATTTCTGCATATCAAACTGGTTCGTCACAGCGCTGGCCTCAACTCTCTTTCCACGGACCAACTTTTGTTGAGAGCTCTCCGCTAAGGTTTTGAATATCTCATTCAACTCTACTGCAGTCTTTCGAGCTATGTTACCTCCTGCAGTGCTGTCCACCATGAATTGGGCAGTTTGCACTAATCCATCATAAAAGTATTGCATTAACATCACGTTCGTCAGTTGATGTTGCGGGCATTGACGAAGTAGTTCTTGAAATCTTTCCCAAGCTTCGTGTAAAGGCTCGTCTGGTCCTTGGATGAAATCTACGATCTGCGCTCTGAGCTCCTGTGTCTTGTGGCTGGGATAGTACTTTAGCATGGTGATAGAGTTGGGCGGTAGAGTTAGCATCCATGTTCTCGCCCGATCTTTAAGTGCATAGGCGAAGCACTTGAGCTTAAGTTGGTCCTCCGTGAGCTTCAGCAATGGAATGGTTTGAACTTGTGTGCAAAAATCACAGATGAATTGTAGGGCATCTTCACTCGGCATCCCTTAGAACAGAGGTAGAAGACTTGAATCATTCGGCTTTAGATTGTAATCTCTGACGGCGGGTGGAAGCACAATAGCCGATGTGTTGGTGTCTCCGATGACGGGCCGGGTGAAATCTCCCATGTACTCCATGTTTTGCGCCATCTCTTCTTTGTTTGTGTTCTGCTCTGCTCGGTCAAAGGCAGAGCTAGCGTCCTCCTTTGTGTTCTTCTCTGCCGTGTCTATGGTGTGCTCTGTACGGTCAGAGCTGACTTCAGAATCAGAGTCAGAGTAAAACTCGTCTGCTCTGGTATGTGTGCGAGTGTTTTCCAGCGGGGACGTTAGTTTTCTTTTCAGACTACGACGTCCCTGCATACACAACACTGAACACACGGATTAAACGCACCGGATGGAAAGAAAAGTAAAAACAAAACGTAAAGTAAAGAAAGCACTTAAAAACTGAAAAGAAAAGTGACACAATGTAGTAACCCACTCTTTTATCAGTATTTTAATTACAGTATTGTGTGTTTATTTACCTATCTGCCAGTAATTGAAGTTTTATGTTTTCTATTATGTTTCTGAATTTATGAATCTTGGTGACAAAGTCACTTAGCTAACAGTATGCTTTATTTATTTTCGCGCGTTTAAGACCGTGATGAGAATCTTTGAAGTTGATGAATGATATTTAATCCGAGTTATAACCAACTTAGCTAAGTTGTGTTATTTATCAAGATGGAGTTTACTGTCACATTGCTACTTAAGTCGTGAATTAATTTCGACTTTGAGGATAATTAAATCTACGGATTTAATTTAAGTATTAGAATAACGAGCGCATTAAATCTACGGATTTAATTTAGCTTTATCGTTTAGCAAAAACGAAACCCGTTTCTCTACTTCGGAGAAACCAACACTGAGAGGTTTTATTTAAATCGTTCACTTAAGTCACATCACACCACTCTACATCTCTCTACCTCTCTACTTCGGCTACACCTAGGATTAGAAAGGAAAGAAGGAGGATGAGGTGGGCAACGGCCACGGCAGCAGCCCCCATTGGGCGAGCAGCCGAAGGGCCGCACGCCACCTCCACGCCAGAGCAGCAGCAGCCACGGCAGCAGCCTTGGGCTGGGCAGCCGAAAGGCCTCGCCCTTCCGCACGCCAGCGCTGCCCAACCACAGCCGAGTAGACTAGGCTGTCCTTGCAGCCCTACACAGCAGCAGCGCCCCCTCAACTTCCACGCTAGCTGCAGCTCCTCCCATTGGGCAGCAGCCGAAGAGCCACACTCCACCTCCACAGCACGGCAGCAACGGCAGCAGCAGAGCAGCAGCAGCCCCTCCATTGGGCAAGCAGCTGAACAGTCTCCCCTACTCCACGCAAGCCCTCCTCCTTAGGCACTCGAGTGCCTCAGCCGAGCCTATTTAAACTCCCATTCAAACCCTTTGTGCCACCCTTTCTCCTCCCTCGGCACTCTGAAAATCCAGCAGCAACAGCAAGAGCTCCATTCTTCTCTCTCGACGCCTTCCACAGAGAAGAGAAGACCAAGATCCTCGCTGCACTTTCAAGGTAAGACACGGCCTTATTCCCTCCCTTCGCCGTGTTCCCTTCCATCTGTTTTCAGCCTAAGAACAATAACTTCCTTTTCAGTTTGAACCTCGACGATCGAAGAAGCGAGGAACCATCGTGCTTGTCCGACCAAAGCGCGCAACAACAAGGTAACTCTCGACCTCTAATACTACTCTTTTTAGCATGAAAAACACGAACACTAGAAGCATGTTAGGTCACCTTTCCGGTAGAACCACGGCTTGAAACCTTGATTAAAACGACGAGAACTTTAGGCTTTAAACGTAGATGAACTTGAACAAGCACAGCATGCTCACATAGGAATAGATTAGGGCCGACGTACGAGTGAGAATCGAGGCAAGAAAGGACGAAGAACCCTAGTTTTGGAAACTAGAAACCCTCGTCGTTCTGCCCAGAAAATACCAGAGCAGAATAGAAAATGCCAGAGCAGAGCTAGAAAATGCCAGAGCAGAGTAGAAAATGCCAGAGCAGAGTTGGAAATGCCAGAGCAGAACTGGAAATGCCAGAGCAGAGCTAGAAAATGCCAGAGCAGAGTAGAAAATGCCAGAGCAGAACTAGAAATGCCAGAGCAGAGCTAGAAAATGCAGAGCAGAGTAGAAAATGCCAAAGCAGAGTAGAAAATGCCAGAGCAGAGTTGAAAATGCCAGAGCAGAACTGGAAATGCCAGAGCAGAGCTAGAAAATGCCAGAGCAGAGCTGAATTTTCCAGAGCAGAGCTGGAAACACCAGAGCAGAGCTGGAAGTTCTAGATCAGAGCTGGAAAACGCCAGAGCAGAGCCGAACTGAAGGAATATTAAATTGAATTAACATTCCGTTTGCCCGATGATCGTTTCTTGGTTATTATTAATTTACCATACAGCGATTAAATCCTAACATGCTCCTATGAATTTAACAGCTGCACGTTGGAGTTCAGAAATACCTGAAGAATTCAGAAGAATTCGTCAATCTGTCGCTGAACAGGTCAGCCAACTTCAACGCTCCGTTTGACCCCTCAAACGACCTCCAATCGTATTTTGTGAAGAAATACGACTTCTTCGTCTTCGAAAGAGCTTTCCGTGGCCGCCTTATTCGTCTGAATCGGAGTTCTGTGGAGGAAGTTATGGCCTATTTACGGAGACTGCCAGAACTTAGTTTCCTGCGAAAATCTGACTCCAGCTCTGATCTTCTCGACTGTATCCCGCTCAGCTTTCACCGTTGGATGGACAACGATCTATGAAAGTCCCAAGAGAGAATTCTCCACACGTTTTTCTTGCGCCCCACAGCTCTCTCAAAAACCCTAATATTTTTTTTTATCAGTCTTTTTTCCTGAGAGCTGACAGCTGTATTTAATAGAATTAAATACGTGTGGGACGCTTGGAATCTGTAATAGGCGTTCCTTCTCTCCTTCTAGGGCTAGGAGACTTTGGGCCAGTCCAGGGACCAGATACAAGGAATAAAGATGGGCCTCAAATAAATTAATTTATCTATGGTCAGCCCAGACCATAATTAATTTATAAATATCAGTTCATTCCAGTAGAGAACCGATACTGACTTACCCCTTTATTGCCGGTGATGAGTCGGGGGGCTTGTATTTAGACTTATTAAATCTCCGTATTTAAAATATCCGACATCCATTAATTAATTAGAGCTCTGACAGCTTAAATTAATTAATCTCTTTATAATTCCTTAAGCAGTACCACTCAAACTTTATTATTACGCCTGAACTTAATCAACCTGCAGGGTTTAGCGTAATAAACCTTATTGAGCTCCTTAAGGGGATGTCATTATCCTATGCCGGATACGGGTACTAATACAGATAATCAAATATCATATATTAACCGCTATCACCCAAGATACAGAGTACTCGAGTTAGTATATAACTTTCACCCATAGTAAGTCAAAGTGATATACGAATTAATATATATATCTGAATACTTATTAGTATTAAGATTTATAAGTCACCGAGATCTTGATTCTTCACTTAAGTCAGATAGAAGAATACATCTCAAACTGTGGTCCTATCAATACGTAATGACGTACCAGTATAGACAAGTAGCCAAGACAAACTACTTCCATCTATACTGCAGCCTAAACCAATAACTTGTCCTAGAGTTATTTCGGCTGTGATCATATTATATCTCTTAAGGTTATTCCAATTATATGGTCTTCTGTGATCTACAACACACCATATAATCTACTTATATAGAGATAAAGAACATACATATGCAATCATGAACACAATCAGATAGGAGATTAGATAGTGAACTTAGGAAACATTGTATACAAGCATAAAACGTTCTTGCTTTCAGTATACAAATCCAACAATCTCCCACTTAGACTAAAGCAAACTTTTAGTATACAATGCGTCTATTTACCAATCACCTAACACTTCTCCCACTTATACTTAAAGTTTCCTAAGTGGGTGGCATCAATCTGGCATTAATCGCATTCCCATCTTTCAATGACCATTTGCGATAAGCCTTTTGTGAAAGATCAGTAGGTTTTTCCAATATGTGAGAATTTATTCTTTGAGCACAAAAACCTCGATTTACGAATAATCGTATAACTTGGTACTTACTCTCCATGTGTTTAACCCCTTGTGGTTCTTGGATTCCTTAGAGTTCGCAACTGCACTTGAGGTATCACGAAGGTGATGCTCCCACGCAAACTAGGAATTACCCTTAGATCCTGGAGGTAGTGGTCAAACCTAAAGGTTTTACCTCCCAAGAAAAAACACATAGCTCGAGGTAATTATTCTTTGTTCCGGTCAGCCTGGAAATCCGAAATCATATAATCCAAAAAGGAACTAAACTGTCTAACTGGTAAAATATCCTTATTCTCTAGTCAGGGACTTGAGAATATAATTTACCACAATTCAGTGTCCTTAACTAGGACTATACTGATATCTTACAATCATGCTAACTGCATAGCAAATATAAGATCTCGTACATAGCAATCCATACATGAAGCTATCTACTGCGGAAACGTAGAATACTGCCTTCATTTCCTCAACCTTAATAGGCATCTTAAGGCATAGTCTTTAGATAAAGGAACGCCATATCTAAAAGTTAGCAATCCTTTCTTGGCGGTATTCATACTACAACGAGTATTCTCAGTATCAATGTAAGACACTCGAGATAAGCCCAACATCCTTTTCTAGTGATCCCTTATTACCTTGATCACAAAGATGTATACTGTACCTCCTTAGTCTTTCATATGAGACTGTTCGGATAACCATTACTTTATGTCTTAACAATAGCTCCATATTGTCGCCAATTAGGAGGATATTGTTTACATAAAATGCAAGATAAACCACATCACCGATGACACGAGAGCGATTGACACGAGATGTTTCTCTCCCTCCTCACGTAACCTCGATGGTTTAAGTGAGCTGCTATGGGTAAAATGATCCGAATGTTCTGAGCATGGCACTGGCGAAAATATCATCATAACCTATACCTTCACACTGGGCATAACCTTTCGCCACCAGTCTAGCTTTAAAAGCTACTACCTTGCTCATTCGGACTTATCATTCTCTTGTATACTCACTTGCAACCTATGGCTTTACGGCATTCTGGTAGCAAGATTTTCTTAGTATACAACCATATTCTTAATGGATTGCTCCATTGAGGCGTGCCAGAAATCTACATTCTCGTCTTCCACTAATTCCAAGTAGATATCTGGGTCGATTCTCTTATATTCACTACCAGGGACTGAATCCAAAGATTCTCCCAAGAACATAAATCGATCGGGTTGTCCCACAACCCTCCCACTACAATGGATCTGTGGTGGCACATGTGTGTCAACAGTGCGTGCAGTGTCTTGTGGTACAAAAACTCTTGCACACTTGGCTTGGGTGATGGAATCGCCTGTCTAATGTCTTCAATTTCTTGAAGTACACTATCTGACTTGGATTAGTGATTACTCCCATAGTCCACTTCTAAGAATCGTGTGTCATTGCTAATAACCACCTTCTGATTCTTTAGGACTAATTGCAAAGATACATAACTCATCATCGAACATATTTTTTCAAGAGTGACCTATTTCTTCTCTCCACCACAACATTTTATATAGGGATTACATGGTGTAGTAAACTGGGTTGGAATCCCAAACACTGACAATGAATCAGAAAAGATCATTCCTAACACATTATTGGCCCTTTATCCCCTTTGTCATGAATGACCTGGTCTCCATCTTTTCCTCTATACAGGATTCGCAGGTTCGAAATAGTACAACCTGGATTGAATCCAATGTACTTATTTAGACACGAGCCTTTGGATCCTATTAAGATAGATGTGACCTATTTCTAGGGTATCAATATATGTGTAAGATCCTCATGAGAGATTAGCCTTAACTTTTCTCTTTCTTTTGTTCGATGATGTAAATGCAATATAAAGGTATTTTGTAGACAAGTTGTAGTATGAAGAGAGATGTTCAAAATACCAGAATAGACAACTTTGTCATTTCTTATGATAGAAACACCACTATCAAAAATGACATAAGATCCATCTATTCAAAATTTTGGAACATGATAAGGAACTCTAAAAAACTAAACTATGTCTTTAGAACTTAAAGACAAGGCTTCAATTGCAACAACTGCGACTCTAGTCACGTTGCCTATGAAGACAATCATCTCATCACTTCTCAACTTCCTTGTCAGCTTAAAAAGCCATGCAAGGTGTAACAATCATTATCAGTTTCTCTCGTTATCCACTACTCACAACTGAGTAGAAAATGAGCTGATATGTCTCAGTTCCTCTAGCAAGTGAAGTACCTTAACCCTTTGCCTTGAGTATTGAAAGAAAAAATCTTCAATACTCAATCTTATCACACCACTACTCCCACTATTTCCCTTGTCTTTCTTGCCCCTTGGACCCTTCTTCTTCCCGTCATTCGACGAAGAAGATGGCTCTCCTTTGGCAATAACAAGTGCTTGCACATCTCTTTCCCACAACTTCCTTAGCCGTAACTAGAGCATTCAACAACTCAAAAAGAGTATTATCTTTCTTGCTCATAACAGCGTTGAGGCGGAAGTTCTTAATTAAAAGACTTGGGAAGAGAGTTCAGGATAATATCGACTTTTGCCTCACCGTCGATACTTCCACAGAGCAAGTCAAATCCGTCAAAATTTGCATGACATGCTCGTGCACTGAGCTGTGCTCACTCATAAAAATAACGAGATTACTCTCATCAAATTTAAATGAGCAGCTCAGTCCAACTCTCCGAACACTTTCTTGAGATTCAGCATGATGCTAATAGCATCGTCCATGCCCTGATGTTGAAGCTACAAGGTTTGTGTCATTATACTCATAATATAGCATATAGCCACATTATTCGTCTTATGCCACCTTTTATGTAATTCATTTTTCTCATCAGTTGACTCATTGTTCGGACCATAAGAACGTGAGTAGTAGGCAACACAAAAATTGTGTTTAGTTTGTGATAAAGATAAAAAACCAAAACTGCGTTTCCATTTTATATATGTGGACCGGTTAAAAGACTTTGTGCAAGAAAAAAATTAAACAATAAGAGACATAGACATATCTGAAAGTAACGAACATAAAGCACATAATTCGTAACAATAATATTGTAACCTTTTGATAAAACAATATTAATGAAACCTCCAACCGCTCAAAGAATCCCATGTGCAAGCCACGCGGGGTGGACGTTTACACACGAACCCCTCAACCAGACTATTCACCTAGTCATTTAATTTCCATCCATGTCAACTTAACCTTTTGACAAAGGAAATTAATAGTTGGCACCTTAACTAGACCATATCATTATCAAGAAGGGACTCCTTTGGGAGTTGTACATTGTACTTGATATGATATCTAAGCAATGACCACATTTTAACCTTGAAAATTAAATTCTCGAAATTAGCATACTCACTCGGACCATGCCGCTTTCAATTTAATTTTCTTGGTTATCTTATTTAATTCCATTCTCCAAAGTACTTGTGAAAATTACACAAGTAAGCCACGTTGGGTGGACGTTTACTGCATAACTCCCACTACTTCAATGGTTTAAATATTTTTTATAGAAACCTCTTCTGACAAACTTATGAAAAACAAATATGAAGTAAGCCACGTTGGGTGGACGTTTACTCACATTGCTAATCACTTTGTCTAGAGACCGCATGTGGAGGTCTACATAATTTTAAGAATAAAAATTAATTAGAAATAACCACAATTTAACTTTGAAATTAAATTCTCGAATTTTGACATACTCACTCGGACCATGCCGCATTCAATTTAATTTCTTAGTTATCTTATTTAAATCCATCATCTAAAGTACTCGTGAAAAAAATATACGAGTAAGCCACGTGGGGTGGACGTTTACTGCATAACTCCCACTACTTTAATGGATTTAAATATTTTTATAGAAATCTCATCTGACAAACTTATGAAAGAACAAACATGAAGTAAGCCACGTGGGGTGGACGTTTACTCACATTGTCAATCATTTTGTCTAGAGACCGCATGTGGAAAACTAAATAATTTTTAATCATCTATAAAATTATCAATACAACTTAGTCCTTTTTTCTTTCAAAAGGTTTGATCATGCTCAACACATAATCCTAAACATGCTCATCTAGAACGCAACATGTAAAACATGCTCACAGAATTCTAAAAACATGCTTAAGAAAACGATAAACCTAGCATGCTTGTCTAAGCGCAGTTAATAAACACATATTAACAAGCAAAGACAAAACAGCATGCATAGAACATAAAGGATTAACACCACGACATGCAAAGAACAGAATTAAAAACAAAAAAGTTCTTCGTGACCCATTCGTGGAACCCCAAAAATTCTAATCTATTACAAAGAACAGAAAAGAAAAGGAAATAAAAAGGTAAACAGGCTGAAAAAACTGATCCAGCCCATTGTTTGGGCCCAAAAACGCGCAGCCTAGCCTCTGAAGCTCGTTCAGCAGCCGCCCAGGCCCGCAAGGAGAAGCCCAGCCGCAAGCCCAAACCTTCTCTGGCCCAGATCCGCGCTCAGGACCCGTCGACCCGTGCCCTGCCCGTCTGACCCGCCATCGACCCGCGTCTGGATCTAGGGTTTGCGAGAAACAGGCGCCGCCTAGGGTTTCGCCTCTTAGCGCGGCGCCGCCATCTTCTTCAACCGCCGCGTTCGACCTCGGCGTCTCCAGCACAGGCGCAGCAGCAGCAGACCTCGGCGTGGGCGGAACAGCAGCAGCGGCAGCGGCAGTGCATCGCCCGCCGGGCACGCCGCGCGCACAGCGCGCAGACGCTGCCCCAGGCGCGCGCTGCCCCCATCGCTCGCCTCCTCCTCGCCAGCGATTAAACAGACCAGAGAACAGCAGCGGCCGTGCGGTCGCTGACCTGGGCGCGCTGCGCGCGGTGTGCACGCACCCGCGCGCGCCGCCTCTCGGTCACCCTCGTGGTGAAAAACGATTACAACGACAAATGACGTATCCCACGAATCAACGAACCACGAAGAACAACAGCAGTAAAAACAACGCACATTATTAATCGTACATAAATTAATAATAGAGCCAAGAAATTAATCCTGGGCTCTGATACCAATTGAAGGAATATTAAATTGAATTAACGTTCCGTTTGCCCGATGATCGTTTCTTGGTTATTATTAATTTACCATACAACGATTAAATCCTAACATGCTCCTATGAATTTAACAGCTGCACGTTGGAGTTCAGAAATACCTGAAGAATTCAGAAGAATTCGTCAATCTGTCGCTGAACAGGTCAGCCAACTTCAACGCTCCGTTTGACCCCTCAAACGACCTCCAATCGTATTTTGTGCAGAAATAAGACTTCTTCGTCTTCGAAAGAGCTTTCCGTAGCCGCCTGATTCGTGTGAATCGGAGTTCTGTGGAGGAGGTTATGGCCTATTTACGTAGACTGCCAGAACTTGGTTTCCTGCGAAAATCTGACTCCAGCTCTGATCTTCTCGACTGTATCCCGCTCAGCTTTCACCGTTGGATGGACAACGATCTATGAAAGTCCCAAGAGAGAATGCTCCACACGTTTTTCCTGCGCCCCACAGCTCTCTCAAAAACCCTAATATTTTTTTTATCAGTCTTTTTTCCTGAGAGCTGACAGCTGTAATTAATAGAATTAAATACGTGTGGGACGCTTGGAATCTGTAATAGGCGTTCCTTCTCTCCTTCTAGGGCTAGGAGACTTTGGGCCAGTCCAGGGACCAGATACAAGGAATAAAGATGGGCCTCAAATAAATTAATTTATCTATGGTCAGCCCAGACCATAATTAATTTATAAATATCAGTTCATTCCACTAGAGAATCGATACTGACTTACCCCTTTATTGCCGGTGATGAGTCGGGGGGCTTGTATTTAGACTTATTAAATCTCCGTATTTAAAATATCCGACATCCATTAATTAATTAGAGCTCTGACAGCTTAAATTAATTAATCTCTTTATAATTCCTTAAGCAGTACCACTCAAACTTTATTATTACGCCTGAACTTAATCAACCTGCAGGGTTTAGCGTAATAAACCTTATTGAGCTCCTTAAGGGGATGTCATTATCCTATGCCGGATACGGGTACTAATACAGATAATCAAATATCATATATTAACCGCTATCACCCAAGATACAGAGTACTCGAGTTAGTATATAACTTTCACCCATAGTAAGTCAAAGTGATATACGAATTAATATATATATCTGAATACTTATTAGTATTAAGATTTATAAGTCATCGAGATCTTGATTCTTCACTTAAGTCAGATAGAAGAATACATCTCAAACTGTGGTCCTATCAATACGTAATGACGTACCAGTATAGACAAGTAGCCAAGACAAACTACTTCCATCTATACTGCAGCCTAAACCAATAACTTGTCCTAGAGTTATTTCGGCTGTGATCATATTATATCTCTTAAGGTTATTCCAATTATATGCTCTTCTGTGATCTACAACACACCATATAATCTACTTATATAGAGATAAAGAACATACATATGCAATCATGAACACAATCAGATAGGAGATTAGATAGTGAACTTAGGAAACATTGTATAGAAGCATAAAACGTTTTTGCTTTCAGTATACAAATCCAACACGAACATCCAGAGCTGACTTCAACCGTCAGAACTAACTCGCCAGAGCTGAATTTAGAAGCCAGAGCTGACTTTCGGAGGCCAGCGCTGACTTTCCCGAGCAAATCGCCAGAGCTGACTTTCGGAGGCCAGAGCTGACTTTCAGAGCTAAGTCACCAGAGCTGACTTTCGGAGGCCAGAACTGACTTTCCAGAGCCAAAACACCAGAGCTGACTTTCGGAGGCCAGAGCTGACTTTCCCGAGCAAATCGCCAGAGCTGACTTTCAGAGCTAAGTCACCAGAGCTGACTTTCGGAGGCCAGAACTGACTTTCCAGAGCCAAAACACCAGAGCTGACTTTCGGAGGCCAGAGCTGACTTTCCGAGTTAATCGCCAGAGCTGACTTTAAGAGGCCAGAGCTGACTTTCCAGAGCTAAATTCGCCAGAGCTGACCTAAAGGCCAGAGCTGACTTTCCGAGTAAATCGCCAGAGCTGACTTTCAGAGGCCAGAGCTGACTTTCCAGAGCTAAATTCGCCAGAGCTGACCTAAAGGCCAGAGCTGACTTTCCAGAGCTAAAATCGCCAGAGCTGACCAAACAGCCAGAGCTGACTTTCCAGAGCAGAGAACAATGAGGCAGAGCAGACGTGAGATAGAGAGAGAAAGAACTTAGGGTGTTTTGAGTTTCATTTCTTTTCCTTTACTCACGAAGGGAGATTATTATTAAATTAGCAAATTAGAACACCCTTAAGAGAGCAAATCAATATAGTAATTACTAGATCTCACAAGACGAAACCTAGATGGTTTAATTGCTTTAATAACAAGGACTAGAGATGAGATTTCCCTTAGTATCACCTTAGTCTAATAAACAGAATATGAGCCATGCATAATTACATTACGCATCCTCATTTATGTTAGATTTTCCACGGTCTAAGACCTTGCGTTATTCTTTTCAATTAAGGTTGAACGCAAAGAGTTTAAGGCTTAGACGTGAGTCACCACTACCAGGTGAGGCTTTCTTACGAAAACTAAAACCATATTATAGAATTGTTACAATTTTATGCTTAAGATTTTTGAATGATATTGTCAATGCCTAAATGCTTTATGTTTTGTTGTTAATTACCTATCTGATGCTAATCGAATTCGGATTCTGGATGGGACCGCAAATCCCTTCGGAATTAGTGTACACCCTTGTGATCGTGAGTCATCTAGCGGGTTGGCCGATCACAGTGTCCGTAGAGGGAGGCCTACCTCTCGGCACGAGTTACTGATATGGTGATTAATGATGTTAAAATGCCTGCCCGGGTTATTTATGAAAGAAATGATTTTTGGTAAATACGAGTCTTTAAAGGAAAACCCTCGTATCTTACTACTGTTAAAAAGGCTTGACAATAAAATGTATGTATGTATGTATATTTCGGCATGTGTCCACTAAGTACCTTCGTACTTAGCCCTGCATGTATTTCTAAATGTGCAGGTTGAGCGATGATCGGGAATGTGGTGTGCAAGCGGAGCTTTTGTCGAGCTAGGACGAGTACATCAGAGCAGGGTATATGTCTTCATACATATACCCGAGTTGTTGTTATTCCGCTGCATACACTGATTTGCTAGTTATCATGATATTCGTCAAACAATATGTACTATTCAACAATGTCCTCAAATACCCGTTTGGGTAATGTTATGTTTCCCCTTTGACCTCCATCAATATCTGTTGTTCTTAAATCGTTGTCTTATATAATGTTGAGTCATCAAAAGGTTAGATATGCCCCTTTCTAATCCCGCTTCTAAATCCCCTCCCCTTTCGTCGCGATTTCCCCGAACTCGCTATCCTTAGCGGGCGCGGCCGCGACAAAGTGGTATCAGAGCGAGGTTCCTTCTGCTCTGATCACTAGTCATTCTTTCTAAGTCGAGTCTAGATTAAGTAAGTCAAAATGCTCATGAACTAGTCGACAAAAGCTTGGCACTACATCTCGACACGCTCAACCGACGTTTGTTTATGGTAAGTACTTTCAAGTTTTAGTTGTTTTCTTGAAATGCGTGAAACATGAATAAGTATGATTGTTGTTTGAATCATGAGAACTTAGAACTCTTAAGATAGATATATACTCACTTCACGATGGAACATAGAAGAGTACATCATCACCACATGATAAGCTTTAAGATCAGTAGACGACAACACTAGAACTTTTTGATTGTCAAAGTCTGGACCTCTTTAATGCAAGTTATGTTTTTGTGCTTAAGAATTTGATTTAGATCACCCTTATGACCAGTACCTGAAAGCTAGATTTAGATGATGTTGTAATGTCTAGATTTTACGAGTTATGATCTTCGAATCGATTTTTGATGACCCAGTATAGACGTTTAGAACCTTACCGATTTAAGTGGCATGCCGCGTTTTACTGTGAGTTGACGATAGATTTTTTTTCCTTTCTTTCGTTAGATGGCGAGAACTGTCTACACACGACGACGACCTTTACCCTCGTGGGCTAGTCCAGAGGAGATCGAGCGGTCCTACCGCACTTATGCCCCTTATCACGGGGATAACCTCGGGCAGTTCCTCGCCGGTTTCCATCGACATTGGGTCGAGACGAGTGTGTACGGTGTGTCAGGGTCCGACGGCATCCAGAGATTGATCCTGTTGTTACCCTCTGAGTGGCAGGGATGGGCTAAACAGATTTCAGCCTACTATATCTTCCCACGGGAGAATTACCACGACCTAGTGGGAGACTTCCCTAGCTTCGTAGCGGAGCTTCAGGTCTGCTTCACCTTGTGGGGCAGCGCCCCTCTAGGGCCCTATGTTCTCCCAGGAGACTACGTGCAGGTAGGGACGCCTCTGCCCGCTGAGATACTCGCCGATGCACCTGAGCCCCAGGTGGCCATGCCACAAGACCCTCCACCGCGTACCTCAGTTCTAGGGCGCCGTGGTAGACACGACGACGAGGCAGGCCCCTCGCGTCCACGAGCTTGTAGAGATTTCCCGTCACCTCCCGACTCAGCTCTCCGGGAAATTACTCCACCACCACCACCGATGTCCACGGCACAAGCGAGACTCGCAGCCGCAATGGCCAACGCTGACAGGGCCATCGCCAACACGAGAGAGTTCCTAGATAGGGGCAAGGCCCCTATGCAGGAGGAGGATACGGCACCATGTGGCGCGACGAGGAGGATTATTCACCCTAGGCCGTCGCCACCTCCAACCCCGACTGGGCCTCGTGCCACGGCTAGGATCCGCACCGGGAATGACCCGATTCGCGAGATTGCGGACGACATCTTCCGCACGGCCCAGATCATACGAGAGACGGGCGAGGGTCAGGGAGAGACCCCATGGCCCAACGAGGATGATGAGGAGGACCCAGAAGAAGACCCCGAGGAGGACCCGCTTATCTACCTTTTGCCATCACCTAGGAACAGCCGTACCGCATTTTAGGATCGCATATTTGATAGTCTTAGCTAAGGATGTTTTTTCGGAAACGATGAATTCGTTCCAATGTTTTGTAACCCCATGACTCTTTATTTTTGATGTCGACGCTAGTATGGAAACTTTTTATTGATGCAAAAGTCCTCAATGAGGCAAATTTTCTACGATATGCATTTTGACCCTAGTATGGGTTTTTGAGACAATTTAGCATATGTTATATGTTACCCTACGGGTTTTTATTTTCTCCACAAGTCAATTCACGATATAGTATCAATGACTTTGCAACTTGTGCGTGCCAGCAGTCCTTTATAAATGGCCTTAGAGACTTCCGTATAGAATGTGCTAAAATAGGTGCTTCGCAGATTGCAGTATGCCGCCTAGACGAGGTCGCACCGCTAGAAGAAATGCTAACAATGATAGAAATCAAGATGATGTACCAGAAGTACCACAAAACGACAGGGAACCAACCCCACCCCCTCCACCCCCTGCCAGAAGGATTGAGGAACTCTTCCTCCGACAGAATCCGCCCACATTCAATGGAATGGGCGACCCAGCCGAAGCTGAGGCTTGGGTACGCGCATTGGAGCGCATCTTCACTTTTCTTCGCTGCACGGAAGAGGAGCGACTCTCGTGCGTGTCTTTCCAGCTAACGGGAGCGGCTGACTTTTGGTGGGAAGCCCGCCGAAAGACACTGACTCCCGAGCAATGGGCAGCCTACACATGGGAAAGCTTTAAGACTGGGTTATACGATAAGTATATTCCCAAAAGCTACAGGAAGAAGAAAGAGGCCGAGTTCTACAACCTGAGGCAAGGGAAGAGGACAGTGATGGAATACGATAGGGAATTCTGTGATCTATCACGTTATGCTCCACAGCAGGTGGATACTGATGAGAAGATGGCGGAGAAATTTTGTGCCGGTCTGAGGCACGAAATTAGGATGACCCTAGCTAGTCATGGTGGACTCTCCTACACCGAGTCCCTGAACAGGGCACAGGACGTCGAAGCTGCGATGCCAGTGGAAAGGTTGGCTCCGCCACAAACTTCAGCGCCAGCCAACCTACCTGTACGTCCTCAGAACTTCAAAGGGAAGCGCAACTGGAACAATCAAGGAGGGAGTGAGAACCCGACTAATAAGAAGCCATGGCAAGAAGGTGCGCCGTTCTGGTAAGGAGGTGCGCCGTCATGGCAAGGGAGTGCGCCGTTTGGACAGTTTCAGCCACAAGGACAAGGGAAGCAAAAGGGTCTTGCCCCGGCCGGAGGCAACCAAAGACAGAACGAAGTACCCCCTTGTCCAAAATGTAACAAACCACATCGTGGTGTTTGTAGGGCTGGAACTGACGGTTGCTACACGTGTGGCCAGAAGGGTCACTACTCCTCTCAGTGCCCCAATAGACAGCAGGGCGCTGCAATTAGGGCCACTTATGCCCAACCCCTCCGAGCAGTTCCAGGGCAACCGCAGCCCCGCCAACAACAGCCACACCAGCACCAACAGCGCCAGCAGCAACAGAAACAACTGCAACAACTGCCGCAGCAGGCAAGAGCCTTTGCTATCACCCAAAACCAGCCCGAGAAAAACCAGGGAAACCTGGCAGGTATGGGCAAGCTTAAAGGTTTTTCCATTATGATTCTATTCGATACTGGTGCTTCGCATTCTTTTATCTCAGCCCCTTGCGTAGATACCTTAGAAATCGAATCAGAACGAGCTAAGTGTGCCTTAAGAATCACTACACCCTCAGGAGGAAGATCTACTACCACTCATGTTTGTTCGAACGTAGATTTTGAAATGGGAGAACTTAAGATGGTAGCAAACAATCTTAATATTCTGCTTATGTGGGACGTAGATATGATCTTAGGAATGGACTGGTTAGCCGAGAGTTACGCCACCATCCTTTGTAGTGAATGAAAGATTTCCCTTCGACCACCCGGAAAATAACCAACGGAATTTCACGGCATCGGTATGAAGAAGAGAGTACCAGTGATATCCGCACTACAAGCTACAAAGGAGATGATGAAGGAAGGAAGCACAGCTTATCTCGTCTACCTAAACGGGGAAGCTGGTAGCGACAAGAGGGTGGAAGATGTGCCAATAGTATGAGATTTTTCGGATGTTTTTCCAGAAACGTTGCCAGGACTACCCCCAGATAGGCAACTAGATTTCACCATTGACCTAGAACCTGGATCAGCCCCAGTATCAAAGGCACCATACAGGATGGCCCCAAAGGAATTGCAAGAATTGAAGGTCCAACTACAAGAACTTTTGGACTTAGGTTTCATCAGACCTAGTGTCTCACCTTGGGGAGCGCCTGTACTCTTCGTCAAGAAGAAAGATGGAGCCATGAGAATGTGCATTGATTATTGAGAGTTGAACAAACTGACACTCAAAAACAAATACCCTCTCCCGAGGATAGATGATTTGTTTGACCAACTCAAGGGAGCCAGTGTGTTCTCCAAAATAGACTTAAGGTCAGGGTACCACCAGCTCAAGATCAGACCAGAGGATGTACCCAAGACCGCTTTTCGAACGAGATATGGCCACTATGAATTCATAGTCATGCCATTTGGTCTAACCAATGCACCGGCGGTATTCATGGATCTCATGAATCGAGTTTTCCATCCGTACTTAGACAAATTCGTCTTAGAGTTTATAGATGATATCCTCATCTATTCTAAGAGTAACCTAGAACATGAAGAGCATTTGAGAATCGTCCTAGAAACTTTAAGATCAGAGAAACTGTTCGCCAAATTCAGCAAGTGCGAGTTTTGGCTGAAAGAAGTGATGTTCCTAGGACACATCGTGTCAGTAGATGGAATCAAGGTAGACCCCGCCAAAGTGCAAGCAGTGCACGATTGGAAATCACCAACCACCCCTAATGAAATCCGAAGTTTCTTAGGTTTAGCAGGATACTACCGGAGATTCATCGAAGGATTCTCTAAGATAGCAAGGCCAATGACGCAACTACTTCGCAAAGGAATCGAGTATAAATGGACCGAAGAGTGTGAAGCCAGCTTCCAAGAGCTGAAGAGGAAATTGACAACTGCACCAGTGCTAGCTGTTCCAGCAGCCGATAAAGAATACCTGATCTACACCGACACATCCAAAAATGGATTAGGTTGTGTGTTGATGCAGGAAGGGAAGGTCATCGCCTACGCTTCGCGACAACTAAGGCCACATGAGTTGAACTACCCCACTTACGACCTAGAATTGGTAGCAATTGTGCATGCTTTGAAGGTTTGGAGACACCATCTATACGGAGTTAGATGTGAAATCTTCACTGATCATAAGAGCCTTAAGTACTTTTTCGAGCAGAAAGACCTGAACATGAGACAGAGGAGATGGCTCGAACTCGTGAAGGATTACGATTGCGGTATCAATTACCACCCAGGGAAAGCTAACGTAGTAGCTGATGCTTTAAGTCGTAAAACTCAATCCGAGTTAGGACTTATTCTCACTCAAGAAGACACGCTCGTAAGGGACTTCGATAGATTGAAGTTGGAAGTGGTTCAGCCACCAGCAACGACGAAAGCAATCATCGCAACTCTGGTAGCCGCCCCAGACCTCAGAGGAAGGATCATCAGTGCCCAGAGAGCGGACGAAAGCTTAGAGAAAGTTCGTCTTAAGATCCGAACAGGCACGCCCGGAGACTACCAAGAGGCAACGGATAACGCCATTCTTTTTAAGGGAAGGTTATGTGTACCCCACAACGAGGAACTCAGGAACGAGATCATGAGTGAAGCTCATGACACGCCCTATACCGCTCATCCCGGGAGTACCAAAATGTACCAAGATCTGAAACAGAAGTTTTGGTGGGACGGGATGAAGCGAGATATAGCCTCGTTTGTAGAGCGCTGCCTTGCATGCCAGCCAGTGAAAGCTTTACATCAACGACCATATGGGAAATTACAGCCTTTGGAAATCCCAGAATGGAAGTGGGAGCACATAGCGATGGATTTCGTGATGGGTTTACCCAAGACGAAGAGGGGTAACACAGCTATTTGGGTAATAGTAGACCGTCTCACGAAGTGCGCTCACTTTTTACCGATTCCAATTACCCATGGATCGGAGAAACTAGCCCAACTGTACATCCGTGAGATTGTACGGCTTCATGGGATACCAATATCCATCACCTCGGATAGAGATTCAAAATTTACTTCTATATTTTGGATCACCTTGCAGAAAGAGTTAGGAACACGATTGAACTTTAGCACCGCTTTTCATCCTCAAACAGATGGACAATCAGAAAGGACAATTCAGACCCTTGAAGACATGTTGAGGACAGTAGTGCTAGACCGAGGAGTAAGTTGGGAATCAGTGCTGCCACTGATCGAATTCACCTACAACAACAGTTACCAGGTGATCACTAATTTCTTAGCAACAAATATCGCAACTAACACGATGCAATTGTAGCAAATAATCAGTAACCGAGTATCGTATCCACAGGGACTATTATAACAAATCACTCTAAGTAATCCTAATTAAACTCTAATAATATTCAGGCAAACGAAAGAAGGAAGGTTTAATTAACTTAAACTAAAACGCAAATAACAATAATTAAAAGATCGTAGGAAAAATCAAATATAAAAGACAACTGATCCTAGGGTAGTAAATTCATTAACTAAATCTACGCAATAAATCTATTAATCCTATGTACCAGTTTAATCCAGTTATGATGAGAGATCTCTTAATTAATCAATTACTCTCGCTAGAGCAGCAACGATCGTAGATTAGTAAATTCTCTATCTCCGCTAGGTCTCAAGAAAATCTACTAACTCCCAATAGCTCCTAAGAATAGCTCCCTATGATCCACATATCTCCGCTAGGTCTCAAGGTTAAAATCATATCATACATTCCTGAATCCGCTAAACAGTTATCTCCGCTAGGTCTCAAACCGAATAGCTAAACATGCAAACTATTGATCAGATAATTCACAAGAAATTAAGCACCAGGAATTATGAATCATAAACTGGAAGGCACAAAGGTATTAACAAATAAATCACATAAATTCAATCAACTATTTACAAACCCTAGAATCAGCTAAACGAAACTAGCCAGACATAGCAAAATAAAACATAAACATAATTAAAAAGAAAGCAATTGGAAAAACTGAATTATATAAAAATTGAATAAGAACGAATGTAGCAGCTTGAATCTTCAATCTTGTGGAAATCCAATCCAAGCAATAAAAACTGGAAAGCAATAAATTCTAAAGCTATGAATTTGAAAAAGTAAAGTTGGGAACTGAAAAAGGAACCCCAAAATAGGTCAAAAGAAGACCTATTTATAGTACCAGGGTAAAACTACTGAGTTTGAGCTCGAAAAGACTTTGAAAAACGCATAAAAACGCAAAATAACGGACTGGCGGCGACCCCCCCGGCGGGCACCCGGCGGTCGCCGGATTCTTCACGTTTTTCCTTCATTACGCGGCGGGCGCCCGGCGGGCGCCGCCTGATCGCCAGCCACGCCGATTTCTCGGCGGGCTGCGCGGCGGTCGCCGGATGGGTCGCCGGATGCTGCACAAAAGTTCCTCTTCAGCCGGCGGTCGCCGGCTGGGTCGCCGGATGGTCGCCGCTGTTTCGCTGCTGCGCGCGACTTTCTTGTTTTGGTCATAACTTTCTCATCCGAACTCCGATTTATGATCCGTTTGCGCTCGCGAACTCGTATCGAGATGATCTACAACTTCTATTTCAGATAAGTTTTCCAAATTCGAACTCAATAAACCTGAAATTTCCTTCAAAGTTCGAGTAAGAATCATGTTTCAAAAGATAAAGCAAATTAAGCATAAAACAAACATCCAACACTCAATTTCCTATAAAATTAACATCATATGAACACTAAAACCATGGAAACATGAGTGTTATCAACTCCCCCAAACTTAAGCCATTGTTCGTCCTCGAATAATGGGAAGAATAAAATCAATAACACGAATGGGTAAGAAATCTAGTTCATCGATGCCTCCGAATAATAAAGAATAATAGAATTCTCAAATCCTCAATAAATAAGCACAAAATTCACCAATAAACACAACCTATAGCAAAATCAACCTTGACATTCCAAACAATTGAATCTCACCAGGTATGTGTATCACTCAACTCTCAATTTGATGGAATAGGACGTGTATACTCTCATCGAAATTCAATACAATGCAGATCTCTTACCATAGGCTTGCCAATCGTCTACAATCTCCATCGCTTAATAGTGTGCCAGGACTAAGATCAAAAAGGTCTTTTTATTCGGGTTATAATGTAGGGACATTGGTTAAGGTAGGGAAATATAGGCTAAGTGACTCAAATAGATCAAGAACACCAACCTTATAGCTTCACTAATCAAGCATGGAATAAATTCCATCTTCCACCCAACTATATCACCATAATCAACACAACTCAAGGGATTTAATCATCACAATGCAGAACTAACCACTCTTTTATGCTCTCCATTTATTTCCAACACACGAAGTCGATTATCTAACAACACTCTCAATATACACTCGACTTCACATTTTTTTTTCTTTTTCTTTTTCTTTTTTTTTTTTTTTTTTTTTTTCTTTTCTTTCCACAACTTTTCTAGAGCTTATAAGAGTAAATAGTATCATAATATCATCCCTTCTTTTTCAATGAACCACTATGATGTTCACCACACAAAGATTCCCATATACTACATCACCCCCTATCATCCGGCTAAAGAATAAAAGCTAAATAGGCTCAAAGTGGATAACAAAGGAAATTTTTTTTTCAAGGATAGTGTTTGGGAAAAATTGTGGCTAACAAAAGATGGCCTAAAATCATCTCATAATCCTGGGCACAACAGCAACCTCGACACAGAAACCATGGCAAGTTCTAGAAGATCACTACATGCAATGACAAAACTCACAACAAAGAATAAACTGTGTATGATAAACAGTTATGGCTCAAATCCTCACAGGTTTATTCAACGTCCAAAAGTCAAGGTTAAAATCACTCTAGAATTATGCAAATTAGTTTCAATTATACTTAAATCATCAAAGAAAATCAAATTCAAATTTTTTTTTTTTTCATAGAAATCATCATTGGCATCTTACCAGAAATCTAATGGAGCAATAATCATCTCAAAAACAAAACAGACACACCACCAACCAAGTAGGATAAAACAATAAAGCTAACAAAAAGATAAAAGTGATACACATATCTACTCTCACCCCCCTCCCCCAAACTTATTACAGAACATAAGTTCGAAAATAAGTTTGGAGGGATGATGATATGTGTGTCACTACTCACAGAAGTACATGCTCCATGGTGGTGGTATGAACAAGGCGCGAGTTCCCGCATCTTCCAAGCTCAACACTGCACTAAAACCCCAAAACGAAGAAAACAAAGAAAACAAAGAAACAAAAAGAAACAAAACAAAACAAAAAGAAACAAAACGAAACTAAAAGAAAGGAAAACAAAACAAAGAAAAACAGTTGGGTTACCTCCCAACAAGTGCTTAATTTAACGTCTAGAGCTCGACGATACCTCAAAAACTCATGGAGGTCGGAAACAGCACTCTAACCATTGGAAAGCTCTTCTACTCTTAGGTGCCCTCTCCACCAAAACACTTTTCTTGGCTCGGACATCCTCCACAAGCATTGCCCCCTTCTCATTCTTGTTCCGAAAAATCCGGAATTTCACTTTCTTCTTCTTGGGGGTATGGGTTTTCAAAGACCCCTCATCATACTCCAAAAACAAACACTTCTCAAAAGTCAGCAATTCTTTTGGTTTTGGAGTCTTTTTCTTGGCTTCGTACTTGGGCAGCTCATTTTTCTCAACCTCTTCATCCTCCGAATTTGCTAGAAAACTGTCAGCCAAATTTATCACTTCATTCTGGGGAACTTCCTTTGGTGGAGGTTTCTTGAAAATCACAGTTTCCCCATAGGCTCCCAATGTCATCGTCCCCCTTTGCATATCTAGCTTTGCTCCGCATGTGGCAAGGAAAGGTCTCCCTAATAGCAAAGGCATCTTTGGATCCTCCGGAATATCCAACACTACAAAGTCGACTGGGAAGAAAAAATCACTCACCTTCACAAGCACGTCTTCCGCAACTCCTAGAGGTTTAGAGCAAGACTTATCAATAAGCTGAATTGTCTTGTTAGTCGGCTTCAAATCCCCCAGTTGCAACTTCCTATACACTTTGAGAGGCATGACATTTATGCTTGCTCCGGTGTCACACATCACTTTCTCAAACAGTGACTGTCCAATCTTCACAGGAATATTGAAGCTGCCTGGATCTTCTCTCTTTGGAGGCAACTGATACTCCTTCACTGCGAGCACCTCCTCAAATTCATTGAATGCTCTCTTCTTTTCCATCACAGCCTTCACAATTTGCACCTCATTTGGCTTGTTTCTCAAGATCTCCACGGAAGGAATATTCACAGCCAACTTCTTAAATGTCTCCAAAAACTTCTCATCCATCTTTGGCTTTGCCAGGCTATTCGGGAAAGGTGCTACAGGCTTGTACTCTGGCCTGGGAAACGTAGGAGTAGGAATAGGCTTTTTCACAGCAGCAGAACTCGATGTCTTTGAAGTAGGCGGCGAATCGCAAACAATCGTCTCCAAATCATCCTCCTCATCAATCTCTACACCTTTTTCCTTGCCATCTTGCAGCTCTGTATGATCCCGCTGCTCTTCATCCTCAACTAAATTATCAACCACCCGTATGGAATGACATTGCTGATTTTGCTGAGGCTGTTGATGTTGGCTCTTCGGATTGAACTGAGTGTTGCTAGGAAATTGGCCTGGCTTGTGCTGTGCAGCTGCTTGGTTAGCCATCTGACCAACTTGAGTCTCCAACATCTGCACTTGCTTGGAGAGTGCTGAAAAATTATTTCCAATATGACCCACTTGAGACTCCAAATTGGTCATCCTTGTATTAACAGCTGTCTTCATGCTAGACACCTCTGTCAAAACCTGCTGCATCATATCCTCAAGCGATCCCTTCTTCGGCTCATTGATAACTCCTCCACTAGACACAGAAAACCCAGGTGGAGGCTGCAAAGCATTATTTGGGTTGCCATAAGAAAGATTCGGATGCGGGCGTGCTCCTGGCTGGAACTGTTGCTGGCCCTGCTGATATTGCTGACCTCTGCTATACATTCCCGGCTGTCCTCGCTCGAAATTCCCATAGTTTCTGCCATTAATGAAATTGATATCTTCCATGCATGACGAGTCTGTCACAGCTTGCTCAGGACGTCCAACATTGAATTCACTAATTTTTGTAGTCAGCTCTGCCAGCTGTGTAGCCATCGCTGCCTGATGTGTAGCCATCGATGCCTGTTGAGTAACCATTGCTGCCAAAGGATCAGAACTGGACGCAGCTGCAACCTTCTTCAATTGTATTCTTTCAGATGGCCATTGGTAGCTCGTAGAAGCCATACTATCAATAATGCTCCATGCGTCAGAGCTGCTTTTCTGGAGTAGAGAGCCACCTGCAGCTGTATCCATATGCATCCGTGTACGCTCCCCGCAGGCATTGTAGAACATTATCACGAGTGTGCCTTCATCAAATCCATGGCCCGGGCACTTTCTAAGCTTTTCCTGGTAACGCTCCCAAGTTTCCGCTAGCTTTTCTCCTTCAAACTGTTGAAACTGCACGATGTCCATCTTCAATTTCAATGTAAGGCCAGGCGGATGAAACTTGCGTAGAAACGCATGAGCTAAGTCCTCCCACACGATATTGTCTCCCAGCTGCAGCGTATGATACCACGACTTCGCCTTATCCCGCAGTGAGAAGGGAAAAAGACGAAGACGGATAATGTCATCAGGGACACCATTCATCTTTACCGTGCTACACAGCTCCAGGAAATGCGCCAGGTGCGCATTAGGGTCTTCAATCGCTTGTCCACCATATTGGCTCTGTTGGACCATCGTGATCAAACCCGTTTTCAGCTCAAAGTTGTTAACTTTCACTTTTGGGGGCTCCTGGTACACGTACTGTGGTATGAACGCTTCATTGATGGCTGGTTGTTTTTGAGCCTCTCTCGTCTCCTGTGCATCAAGTAGCTTCTTCAACTGTTCTTGCAGAGCTTGAATTTGGATTTGCTCTGGAGTAGCCATTGGATCTGTCACAGCTTGAGTGTTCTGTTTCTTTAGATTGCGCAAGGTCTTGTTGATTTCAGGGTTTAACTCAAAGAGAGGAGTCCCGTGAGATCGTGTGTTCATATGCAACCTACAGAAACAGCAAAAAGATCAGAAAAGAAAAATAAAAACAAATAAAACTTGCAGTACTATAAAGTCCTATTAGAAATATTAAAGCAAAATCTAAACAGTCCCCGGCAACGGCGCCAAAAAGTTGATCACTAATTTCTTAGCAACAAATATCGCAACTAACACGATGCAATTGTAGCAAATAATCAGTAACCGAGTATCGTATCCACAGGGACTATTATAACAAATCACTCTAAGTAATCCTAATTAAACTCTAATAATATTAAGGCAAACGAAAGAAGGAAGGTTTAATTAACTTAAACTAAAACGCAAATAACAATAATTAAAAGATCGTAGGAAAAATCAAATATAAAAGACAACTGATCCTAGGGTAGTAAATTCATTAACTAAATCTACGCAATAAATCTATTAATCCTATGTACCAGTTTAATCCAGTTATGATGAGAGATCTCTTAATTAATCAATTACTCTCGCTAGAGCAGCAACGATCGTAGATTAGTAAATTCTCTATCTCCGCTAGGTCTCAAGAAAATCTACTAACTCCCAATAGCTCCTAAGAATAGCTCCCTATGATCCACCTATCTCCGCTAGGTCTCAAGGTTAAAATCATATCATACATTCCTGAATCCGCTAAACAGTTATCTCCGCTAGGTCTCAAACCGAATAGCTAAACATGCAAACTATTGATCAGATAATTCACAAGAAATTAAGCACCAGGAATTATGAATCATAAACTGGAAGGCACAAAGGTATTAACAAATAAATCACATAAATTCAATCAACTATTTACAAACCCTAGAATCAGCTAAACGAAACTAGCCAGACATAGCAAAATAAAACATAAACATAATTAAAAAGAAAGCAATTGGAAAAACTGAATTATATAAAAATTGAATAAGAACGAATGTAGCAGCTTGAATCTTCAATCTTGTGGAAATCCAATCCAAGCAATAAAAACTGGAAAGCAATAAATTCTAAAGCTATGAATTTGAAAAAGTAAAGTTGGGAACTGAAAAAGGAACCCCAAAATAGGTCAAAAGAAGACCTATTTATAGTACCAGGGTAAAACTACAGAGTTTGAGCTCGAAAAGACTTTGAAAAACGCATAAAAACGCAAAATAACGGACTGGCGGCGACCCCCCCGGCGGGCACCCGGCGGTCGCCGGATTCTTCACGTTTTTCCTTCATTACGCGGCGGGCGCCCGGCGGGCGCCGCCTGATCGCCAGCCACGCCGATTTCTCGGCGGGCTGCGCGGCGGTCGCCGGATGGGTCGCCGGATGCTGCACAAAATTATGAATCCGCTAAACAGTTATCTCCGCTAGGTCTCAAACCGAATAGCTAAACATGCAAACTATTGATCAGATAATTCACAAGAAATTAAGCACCAGGAATTATGAATCATAAACTGGAAGGCACAAAGGTATTAACAAATAAATCACATAAATTCAATCAACTATTTACAAACCCTAGAATCAGCTAAACGAAACTAGCCAGACATAGCAAAATAAAACATAAACATAATTAAAAAGAAAGCAATTGGAAAAACTGAATTATATAAAAATTGAATAAGAACGAATGTAGCAGCTTGAATCTTCAATCTTGTGGAAATCCAATCCAAGCAATAAAAACTGGAAAGCAATAAATTCTAAAGCTATGAATTTGAAAAAGTAAAGTTGGGAACTGAAAAAGGAACCCCAAAATAGGTCAAAAGAAGACCTATTTATAGTACCAGGGTAAAACTACAGAGTTTGAGCTCGAAAAGACTTTGAAAAACGCATAAAAACGCAAAATAACGGACTGGCGGCGACCCCCCCGGCGGGCACCCGGCGGTCGCCGGATTCTTCACGTTTTTCCTTCATTACGCGGCGGGCGCCCGGCGGGCGCCGCCTGATCGCCAGCCACGCCGATTTCTCGGCGGGCTGCGCGGCGGTCGCCGGATGGGTCGCCGGATGCTGCACAAAATTTCCTCGCCGGCTGGGTCGCCGGATGGTCGCCGCTGTTTCGCTGCTGCGCGCGACTTTCTTGTTTTGGTCATAACTTTCTCATCCGAACTCCGATTTATGATCCGTTTGCGCTCACGAACTCGTATCGAGATGATCTACAACTTCTATTTCAGATAAGTTTTCCAAATTCGAACTCAATAAACCTGAAATTTCCTTCAAAGTTCGAGTAAGAATCATGTTTCAAAAGATAAAGCAAATTAAGCATAAAACAAACATCCAACACTCAATTTCCTATAAAATTAACATCATATGAACACTAAAACCATGGAAACATGAGTGTTATCACCAGGCAACCATTGAGATGGCACCTTACGAGGTGCTTTATGGAAGGAAGTGTAGATCACCACTTTACTGGGATGAAGTGGGTGAAAGAAAAATCCTTGGGCCAGATGCAGTAAGCGAAATGATCGAGACCATCCGCCAAATTAGAGCAATGATCGAGACCATCCGCCCAAGACAGACAGAAGTCTTATGCTGATACCCGACGAACCGAACTACAATTTCAAATAGGAGACAAGGTTTTCCTTAAAGTGTCACCCTCGAAAGGGATCGTTAGATTCGGTGTTAAGGGTAAGTTAAGACCCCGTTTTGTAGGACCTTATGAGATCCTTGAAAGAATAGGTCCCGTAGCATATAGGTTGGCACTGCCACCTAACTTTGGAAACATCCACAATGTGTTCCACGTATCACAATTGAGACGGTACGTGTTTGATCCCAAACACGTGATCCACCAAGAGGAAATGATTCTTAACCCAGACCTGACGTACGAGGAAAGACCGGAAGCCATCTTGGACCGAAAGGTGCAAGAGTTGAGGAATAAATCAATCACGTCAGTCAAAATTTTATGGAGACACCATGGACCTGAAGAGGCAACATGGGAACTTGAGGATCAAATGAAAGAAAAATACCCAGACCTTTTTACATAGATATGCAAATTTCGGGATGAAATTTTTGTTAAGAGGGGTAGGATGTAGTAACCCGCTCTTTTATCAGTATTTTAATTACAGTATTGTGTGTTTATTTACCTATCTGCCAGTAATTGAAGTTTTATGTTTTCTATTATGTTTCTGAATTTATGAATCTTGGTGACAAAGTCACTTAGCTAACAGTATGCTTTATTTATTTTCGCGCGTTTAAGACCGCGATGAGAATCTTTGAAGTTGATGAATGATATTTAATCCGAGTTATAACCAACTTAGCTAAGTTGTGTTATTTATCAAGATGGAGTTTACTGTCACATTGCTACTTAAGTCGTGAATTAATTTCGACTTTGAGGATAATTAAATCTACGGATTTAATTTAAGTATTAGAATAACGAGCGCATTAAATCTACGGATTTAATTTAGCTTTATCGTTTAGCAAAAATGAAACCCGTTTCTCTACTTCGGAGAAACCAACACTGAGAGGTTTTATTTAAATCGTTCACTTAAGTCACATCACACCACTCTACATCTCTCTACCTCTCTACTTCGGCTACACCTAGGATTAGAAAGGAAAGAAGGAGGATGAGGTGGGCAACGGCCACGGCAGCAGCCCCCATTGGGCGAGCAGCCGAAGGGCCGCACGCCACCTCCACGCCAGAGCAGCAGCAGCCACGGCAGCAGCCTTGGGCTGGGCAGCCGAAAGGCCTCGCCCTTCCGCACGCCAGCGCTGCCCAACCACAGCCGAGTAGACTAGGCTGTCCTTGCAGCCCTACACAGCAGCAGCGCCCCCTCAACTTCCACGCCAGTTGCAGCTCCTCCCATTGGGCAGCAGCCGAAGAGCCACACTCCACCTCCACAGCACGGCAGCAACGGCAGCAGCAGAGCAGCAGCAGCCCCTCCATTGGGCAAGCAGCTGAACAGTCTCCCCTACTCCACGCAAGCCCTCCCCCTTAGGCACTCGAGTGCATCAGCCGAGCCTATTTAAACTCCCATTCAAACCCTTTGTGCCACCCTTTCTCCTCCCTCGGCACTCTGAAAATCCAGCAGCAACAGCAAGAGCTCCATTCCTCTCTCTCGACGCCTTCCACGGAGAAGAGAAGACCAAGATCCTCGCTGCACTTTCAAGGTAAGACACGGCCTTATTCCCTCCCTTCGCCGTGTTCCCTTCCATCTGTTTTCAGCCTAAGATCAATAACTTCCTTTTCAGTTTGAACCTCGACGATCGAAGAAGCGAGGAACCATCGTGCTTGTCCGACCAAAGCGCGCAACAACAAGGTAACTCTCGACCTCTAATACTACTCTTTTTAGCATGAAAAACACGAACATTAGAAGCATGTTAGGTCACCTTTCCGGTAGAACCACGGCTTGAAACCTTGATTAAAACGATGAGAACTTTAGGCTTTAAACGTAGATGAACTTGAACAAGCACAGCATGCTCACATAGGAATAGATTAGGGCCGACGTACGAGTGAGAATCGAGATAAGAAAGGACGAAGAACCCTAGTTTTGGAAACTGGAAACCCTCGTCGTTCTGCCCAGAAAATACCAGAGCAGAACAGAAATAGCCAGAGCAGAGCTAGAAAATGCCAGAGCAGAGTTGGAAATGCCAGAGCAGAACTGGAAATGCCAGAGCAGAGTAGAAAATGCCAGAGCAGAACTGGAAATGCCAGAGCAGAGCTAGAAAATGCCAGAGCAGAGTAGAAAATGCCAGAGCAGAGTAAAAAATGCCAGAGCAGAGTTGAAAATGCCAGAGCAGAACTGGAAATGCCAGAGCAGAGCTAGAAAATGCCAGAGCAGAGCTGAAATTTCCAGAGCAGAGCTGGAAACACCAGAGCAGAGCTGGAAGTTCTAGATCAGAGCTGGAAAACGCCAGAGCAGAGCTGACCAGAGCAGAGCCGAACATCCAGAGCTGACTTCAACCGTCAGAACTAACTCGCCGGAGCTGACTTTAGAAGCCAGAGCTGACGTTCCAGAGCTAAGTCACCAGAGCTGACTTTCGGAGGCCAGAGCTAACTTTCCCGAGCAAATCGCCAGAGCTGACTTTCAGAGCTAAGTCACCAGAGCTGACTTTCGGAGGCCAGAACTGACTTTCCAGAGCCAAAACACCAGAGATGACTTTCGGAGGCCAGAGCTGACTTTCCGAGTAAATCGCCAGAGCTGACTTTCAGAGGCCAGAGCTGACTTTCCAGAGCTAAATTCGCCAGAGCTGACCTAAAGGCCAGAGCTGACTTTCAGAGGCCAGAGCTGACTTTCCAGAGCTAAATTCGCCAGAGCTGACTTTCCAGAGCTAAAATCGCCAGAGCTGACCAAACAGCCAGAGCTGACTTTCCAGAGCAGAGAACAATGAGGCAGAGCAGACGTGGGATAGAGAGAGAAAGAACTTAGGGTGTTTTGAGTTTCATTTCTTTTCCTTTACTCACGAAGGGAGATTATTATTAAATTAGCAAATTAGAACACCCTTAAGAGAGCAAATCAATATAGTAATTACTAGATCTCACAAGACGAAACCTAGATGGTTTAATTGCTTTAATAACAAGGACTAGAGATGAGATTTCCCTTAGTATCACCTTAGTCTAATAAACAGAATATGAGCCATGCATAATTACATTACGCATCCTCATTTATGTTAGATTTTCCACGGTCTAAGACCTTGCGTTATTCTTTTCAATTAAGGTTGAACGCAAAGAGTTTAAGGCTTAGACGTGAGTCACCACTACCAGGTGAGGCTTTCTTACGAAAACTAAAACCATATTATAGAATTGTTACAATTTTATGCTTAAGATTTTTGAATAATATTGTCAATGCCTAAATGCTTTATGTTTTGTTGTTAATTACCTATCTGATGCTAATCGAATTCGGATTCTGGATGGGACCGCAAATCCCTTCGGAATTAGTGTACACCCTTGTGATCGTGAGTCATCTAGCGGGTTGGCCGATCACAGTGTCCGTAGAGGGAGGCCTACCTCTCGGCACGAGTTACTGATATGGTGATTAATGATGTTAAAATGCCTGCCCGGGTTATTTATGAAAGAAATGACTTTTGGTAAATACGAGTCTTTAAAGGAAAACCCTCGTATCTTACTACTGTTAAAAAGGCTTGACAATAAAATGTATGTATGTATGTATATTTCGGCATGTGTCCACTAAGTACCTTCGTACTTAGCCCTGCATGTATTTCTAAATGTGCAGGTTGAGCGATGATCGGGAATGTGGTGTGCAAGCGGAGCTTTTATCGAGCTAGGACGAGTACATCAGAGCAGGGTATATGTCTTCATACATATGCCCGAGTTGTTGTTATTCCGCTGCATACACTGATTTGCTAGTTATCATGATATTCATCAAACAATATGTACTATTCAACAATGTCCTCAAATACCCATTTGGGTAATGTTATGTTTCCCCTTTGACCTCCATCAATATCTGTTGTTCTTAAATCGTTGTCTTATATAATGTTGAGTCATCAAAAGGTTAGATATGCCCCTTTCTAATCCCGCTCCTAAATCCCCTCCCCTTTCGTCGCGATTTCCCCGAACTCGCTATCCTTAGCGGGCGCGGCCGCTACACACAACTAAACGCCTAAAACCTTCCCCGGCAACGGCGCCAAAATTTCACTCAACTAGAACACCTCTAGTTTGCCTTGCAATAGAAAAAGGACATCCTAGTGATGGTAAGTTGACCCAGTGTCATCTCTCAAGGAAGATCTTTAAGTGCTTTTAATTATGTCACAAGAAAGCTGTAAACTTAAGATTTTTAAACTAAAACATGGAAAGTAAATTAACACGAATTTAAACTTAACTACGCAAAAAGGAATTATTACCTAATACTTGTAATTTAAACTTAACTGAAAACTTAATCTTAAAATTATCTAGGCGTGAAACTATTAAACCCTAGGCAAGAATTAAATGAACTTAAAGTAAAGAATTAACTAGGCAAATTGAATTTAAATAACTTTAATTAAAACTTCTAATCTAATTTAACTCGGCAGAAACTAAAGTGCATAATTTAAAGAAAGCATCATAAAAATGCATAAGTAAATTTGCAGAATTTAAAGAAAGCATAAGTAAAAGCAAATAAATAAACTTGATTAGAGAAATACCGTAAATCGTCTCGAGAAGTAATCTGTCACGTAATTGCAACTCTAAACGGGAACTAAGCTAAAACATGAATTAAAAGAACTATACTAAACTAACTAAGAACAGAAATCGAAACTAGAACTATGAAAGCAATAAACCTAAGTTTTAGCTAACTTGGCGGAACTAAAGATTAGGGCAAGGATATCGTTACAATGAAAAGTATGGCCCTATTTAAAGACTTCAAATCCCTCAGGATCACCATGGAAGTTGCCATGCAAAGCTGGACTCTTAAAGGAAATAGAATCATGTAATACTTAGGTAAGTCCAGCTGGCGTACTCAGCCAGTAATCTCCACTCTGGCGGAAATCGTGGCTCTCGCCAGAGAAACGGCTTCCGCTCTGGCTGTTGATTCCTCTGACTTTTCATTCCTCTGCTTTGTGATTTCACTGCTCTGACTTCGCTGCTCTGACTTCGCTGCTCTGACTTCTGGCGTATTTCCCTGGCTTCCCATTTCGCTGCTCTGGGCTTTGATTCCTCTGCTCTGGGCTTTGATTTCTCTGCAGTGCGGGGCTTTCTCTGCTTTGGCACGCCAAAGTATGCACATAAACACGATTCTTAGCCCAAACTCTCCAAAATTTGGACTCTTCATCTATAAAATCTAAATCTCCTGCAAAGCATAAAATACACCATAAAACGCACCAATTTCCAGAAGATTATCTTAAAATATGCATATGCAAACCCCTAAAAAATAGAACAATTAAGCATAAATCAGAAGACACTCGCGTCGCTGGATACGAGTGAGAATAGAGCAAGCTTTGACGTCGGAGAGACATTAAGATCCAGTGGAAGGGTCCGGTGAAGACTAAGTATGTGAGCGTCATTCTCCCACTCCATGACTTTGCAGTCATTAAATTCTCCTTTTGTCGGAACAAAATTTTTCTGCAACTTTAGAGAGATTGAAAATTTTTCTCACAGTGAAGGCTGTGGAGAGTTGTTAGTTGATGCAGAAAATAAGTTAAGACATCAAGGTATAAATACACAAATTTTACCAAGAGGAAGATGAAAGAGTTTTTCGAAAATTGTGCCTAAAATGATTTTGATGTAAAAATTCACATCCACCGTCACTGTAGAGGACAGAAGCTTCAAAAGGTGAGAGATATCATTACATTATGTCATGTCAATGAGATTCTCAAGAAATTTGATTACAGAGGCAAAAGGTTAGAAAGATTTTTAGAAAAGATCGGGACAAGTTAAATCAGATACGAATTTTCCTTTTTGAAAAGTACTTGTCCTTCTCGGATATTTCATTTTCCAACAATCAGTTAAAGATTTTGAAATAAACTGATCAGTCAGAGAAAACTTTTGAATTCAAACAAAAGACTCTTAACTGAAATAACTGATTTTCAAAAGTAAGTTGAAAATACTTACTACTCGACTGATCATTGTAGTCAGTCGATACCACTTGATCCTGGTTGACTTATCAGGATGAGTTTTCTTCAGATGAGGACTTGTCTTCATTGTTTTCCACGTCAGCAGTCGTAGAACAGCAGTTGTTTGACCACCAGTCAGCATGACTGTTTGAAAAGATCTTCAAACACAGCATCACTCTTCTGGGTTGATGAGGTCGATCCTTCCACACAGATCGTTGAACCTTTCTTCTGGAAGAGCTTTGGTCAGCAAGTCTGCTCTCTGAACTGCGGTCGAAATCCATTCAACAGAGATATCCTTCTTTTCGACGTGATCACGAATAAAGTGATGTCGAATGGCAATATGCTTAACTCTGGTGTGATTAACTGGATTCTGGGAGATTGCAATAGCACTGGAGCTGTCGCAATAGATTAGGACTTCTTTTTCTTCGTTCCAATAGTCCTTCAATTGTTGGACTAACCATAAGAGTTGTGAACAGCAGCTTCCCGCAGCAACATATTCAGCTTCAGTTGTGGAGGTGGCGACTGAAGTCTGCTTCTTTGAAAACCATGAGATGAGCTTGTTGCCTAGGAATTGACAAGTTCCCGAAGTCGATTTGCGATCAATTTTGCATCCTGCTAAATCTGAGTCTGAATATCCGGTGAGCTTGAAGTCATTGTCAGCTGGGTACCACAATCCTAAGTTGGGTGTGCCTTTGAGATATCGTAAAATTTGTTTTGCTGCATCCATATGAGCTTCCTTTGGATCTAACTGATATCTCGCACAAACCCCGACTGCATATGCGATGTCTGGTCTACTCGCAGTCAAATACAGCAACGATCCAATGATTTCTCTGTATTTGGTTGAAGATACAAATTTTCCTTCTGATCCTGGATCAATTTTTCAGTTTGTATTCATTGGGATCTTGACTGATTTCATGTGCTGAATACCGAACTTGGCGATCAATTCTTTGGCGTACTTTGACTGATTGATTAGTATTCCTTCGCTGGTCTGCTTGACTTGTAATCCAAGAAAGAAATTCATTTCTCCCATCATGGACATCTGAAACTTGTTGGTCATGATATCAGCGAACTTCTTGCACATGCGTTCAGATTTGGATCCAAAAATTATGTCATCGACTAAATCTGAACAAGTAGGAGATCTTCTCCTTCTTTGAGAGTGAACAACGTTATGTCCACAGATCCTTTCTTGAAACCTTGTTCAATAAGATACTCAGAGAGAGTATCATACCATGCTCTTGGAGCTTGTTTCAAGCCATAGAGCGTTTTCTTCAGCTTGTACACCTTTTCTGGTCCTACAACCTCAAAACCTGGAGGTTGTTCCACGTAGACTTCATCGATGAGCACTCCATTGAGAAATGCACACTTCACATCCATTTGGTGTACCTTGAATCCTTTGTGAGCTGCGAAGGCTAAGAAGAGTCTGACTGCTTCCAATCTGGCAACTGGGGCAAACGTCTCATCGTAGTCGATTCCTTCTTCTTGACTGTAACCTTTTACTACAAGCCTTGCTTTGTTTCTCACAACATTTCCTTCTTTGTCTTTCTTATTTTTGAAAATCCATTTAAAAAACAATCACCTTTGCATCGTCTGGTCTATCCACAAGCTCCCAAACTAAATTCCGATTGAATTCATTGAGTTCTTCTTGCATTGCGATGACCCATTGAGTGGACTTCGGAGCTTCTTCGACATCCTTGGGCTCTGTAGATGATAAGAAATAGCTGAAATTCTTATCTTTGTTGATGCAATTCTGGTTGATATCAAAGACGAGGCTGCACATTGATCTTCGAGTCTTGACACCGTCTGATGGTTCTTCAATGATGTTCTCCTTTGAATGGAGTTCAAACCATCTTCGATACTTCTTGATCTCTTCTGGTGATGGTGGAGGTTCTTCAGTCAGAATGGTTCTGAGTTGTTGAGCATTTTCTAGAGCAGGGGAGAGTTGAACTGGAGCTGCTTTGGCATGTTCAACTCGTTCTTCGGCAACTGGAGTTCCCCCTTGACTGATGCCATCTGCTGTGGCTCCAGTCTGAGCTTCAGACCTTTGAATGATCTTCTGATACTGAAGCTTTTCAGTATCTTCATCTTTTTCTGGTCCCCACACCAAGATAGTAGAAGGTTCAGTGTTATTGATTTCAGTCCTGGAAACTTCAGTGTTCTCAACACTTCTTTCGGTTTCCTGTATCCTGAAATCATCAGTAGACTCATCAAAAATTACATGTGGTGTTTCTTCAACACAAAGAGTTTGAGAATTAAACACTCGATATGCTTTGCTGGATCGTTCAGTTCCAGAGTATCCAAGAAAAATTCCTAGATCACCCTTGCTATCAAATGTGTTTAACCTTCTCTTATCATTGTTGTGGATGAAACACCTAGAACCGAAAGCATGAAAATATAAGATTGAAGGCTTCATGTTCTTCCATAGCTCGTATGGAGTTTTCCCGCGTCTTTGAGTGAGGAATGAGCGATTTTGCGTGTAGCATGCGTTGTTGACTGCTTCGGCCTTCAAAGGGAGTTTTGATTCAGCTAGCATCGTCCTTGCTGCTTCATTCAAAGACCTATTTCTTCTTTCTGCTACTCCGTTTTGCTGAGGAGTCATTGCTGCAAAAGTTTGATGACTGATTCCTTGTTCCTCACAATACTCACGAATGACAGTATTGAAGAATTCAGTCCCACGATCTGATTTGATGCTGATGATGTTGACTTCATTTTCAACGCTTAGTCTTTTCAGCAGCTTTGGCAATTTCAGCAGTGTCTCTCTCTTGGTGTAGAGAAATATAACCTAAGTATATCGTGAATAATCATCCACAACAACTAAAGTATACTTCCTACCATTGTAGCTTCTGGGATAGATTGGGCCAAACAGATCCATGTGAAGTAGTTGAAGAATCCTTTCAGAGGAGTGTCCTGACTTTGACTTGAATGACGTCCTTGTCTGCTTTCCTCTTTGACATGCTTCACATTTTTGCTTTTTCTGGAACACAATAGAAGGTAACCCTTCTACCAGTTGATGTTTAGCAAGCTTGTTGATCGTTTTAAAGTTGAGCTGGTTGAGTCTCCTGTGCCACAGCCAGTTGAGCTCCGAGCTGCTTTTGCTGATGAGACATGTTTCTGGAGGGCCGTCTTCCCATGAGACGACGTAGAGACTTCCTTGTCTGATTTCTCTTAGAACCACCTTTCTTTGGCTGTTTCTAACAGTGAATTCATCCTTTTTGATCTTCACTGCGAAACCGCTGTCACAAAATTGACTCACAGACAACAAATTATGTTTAAGACCAGAAACAAAGCTAACATTACTGATACTAGCGTTACCCATGTCGAGCACACCATAGCCTTTTGTTTCTCCGATTGAGTTGTCTCCGAGTGCAACTTTTGATCCAGCTTTCTCAACATATTGAGTTAGATTTTCTTTGTAGCCCGTCATGTACTTCGAACAGCCGCTATCCAGATACCATGTTCTGATTGAAGCTTTAACTTCTTCCTTCTTTTTATGTTTCCTGTTTTTGACCTGCAAGGAAGAGTTAATTTTAGGTACCCAATCAATGTTTGGGTCCTTCAATGTTAGCTCGTATTCCCTTTGGAACCCATATCTACTTCAAAACTAATCTTGGTGATGATCTCTTGCGCTTGGCTGGTTGTCTGGTTGGCGCTTCAGTCGACACATGAGCAATCTTCTGTTGAGCTTTCCTTTTGAGAACCTCACTCTTGTAGAAGCTTTGTCTGATGAGTTGTTGAGGTCTTCTTTGCTCTACATAGTATCTTCCTTGAGATACTTGAGTCATTCTAGACTGATGGAGACTTGACTGATGTCGTGGAACATGAGTCACATGATGTCCAGTTGCTTGTCATCGTGATTGGTGTTTGGCTCGTCTGGACCTATCATTGCTTTGTCTCCATGGATGTTGTTCTTTTCGGAACTGAACTGATTTCAATTTCTGACTGATGTTGTTGTTCTTCCCCCTAGACTGGTGAGGAAGATTCTTCTTGATTCCTGATGTTCTTTGCCCAATCTTTGACTGAAATCTGCTTTCCAGTCTTCTCAGTAAGTTGATCTGGTTGGGGGCCTCATTTGCTCGTCTATAGCTTTGTGGAGGAGAAACATTCGTTCTTGCCATCAGTTTGCGTTTTCGAACTTCATCCATATCATGATCTCTTGATTCTTCTGAAGTGTTGTTTTCAGAAGCATCGTCCACTGCGTTGATCATGATATCATTTCCTTTATTAGTTGCAGCAACCTTTCCTCCAATGCTTTCAACAAGGCCTTTTGATGGAAAGTTGCTCATCATGGGAGACTTCATCATGCAGTCCTTGACTGTTTCTTCCAGTTTGTGATTGAGCCTCTTGATTTCATGAGATGCTCTGTCACATTCTGAGTTGGAGATTCTGAGCTTTTCTTCCAGTCGACTGTTCTCCATGATTAGTTGATCAAGACAAGTTTCATCCGGAAAGTAGATGATTTTCTGATTCTTGGCTCGTTCATCATTGATCTCCTTTTCCATTATCTGATTCTGCTTGAGGAGATCTTCGAACATTTTTCTCAACTGACAGTGATCAATCATGAGTTGATCGAACTCGTCAGTTTCATCGACTGAGCTTTCTCCAGATCCTGAATGATCTCCTGAAAACACCAGGGAATTATCAGTATAAGGAGTTTTTGAGTGAGAGTTTACCTCTGAGCCATTCATTCCATTGTCGTAGCTGTTGTCAACCACGCTTTCAGTTTCGTTGGCCATCAGGGCTTCGCTCTCATCATCTGAGTTGGTAGAGTTGAAGTCGGATGATTCTGATGTATCTTCGGAAGATCCAGCATCGTCAGTAACCATCGCTTTCTTCTTCGCATACTTGCGATCTTTCTTGGCTTTCAGCTCTTTGCGCTCAGACTGCGTCAGTTCAGGGCATTCAGTTCGAAAGTGCCCTTTGTTTTTGCATCCAAAGCATTCCATATCTTTCATGTCGAAGGCGGCTGACTTTCTTTCTCCGCTTCGATCAGTGGAATGTCTGGGGTTGCTTTCTCTTTCTTTTCCTTTGTAGTACTGCTTGTGGAACCTTCTGTACTTGCAGAATTTGGACTCCATCTTGTTGAATCTTTCAGTCAACAAAGCATATTAACTGAAGAAGTCCTCGGGCTTGAGTTCCGCTGGTTCCTTCGTCTGCTTCTTGCTTTCTCTTGCTGAAGCTTTTAGTGCTGCTCCTCTTGAGGTTGATGGACCATCTTCGTCTGATCCTCCAGCTTTCTTGATTCCAAGATTTCTCTGGATGTCGAACTCATTTGCCAAGAGGTCAGAGAAGAGCTTGTTTGTCGGGAGCTGACTGAATCCAGGCTTGTTCTGATAAGCGACTGAATAGATCTGCCAGTCTCCTATTGATTCAATTACCAATTTTAATCCAACCCTGATGAAAGATCACTATATTATTCACAAGCTTCTCTAACGAACACCTGTGAACGTAGATTAATTAACCCATTTTCGTATTCAAGACTCCAAGGAATTAATTAACTCCAAATAGCACATAAAGAATAGCTTCCTATAGCTTCACCTATCGCATTCAAGACTCAAGGCTAACACTATATCATGCATTCCTGAATCGGCTGAACAATTACCACATTCAAGACTCAAACTGAACAGCTAGACATGTAAATCATTGATCAGATAATTCACAAGAAAACAGGCACCAGGAATCATGAATCACAAGTTGGAAGGCAAATTGATATCAATAAATCAAAAACACATAAATAATCAGCTATGTACAAACCCTAGGTCCAGATTAACGAACTAGCCAGACATAATAAAATGAAACATAAACATAATTAAATTGAACGCAATTGTAAAAAGAAATTGTATAAAAACCGAATGAAAACTGAAGTAGCGGCTTGAATCTTCAATCTTGATCCAAGCCTTGAAAACTAGAAAAGCAATAAAATTCTAAAGCTATAAAACTGAAATACGAATTCTAGGGTTTTTCGGTCTCTGAATAGGTCAAAAGAGGACCTATTTATAGTTTTCAGATTTCCTTCGGATCAACATGGAAGTTGCCATGCAAAGTAGAATTCTAAAGGTAATAGAATCGTGTGAAATAAGGCAACTCTCCAGCTGGATGCGCGCTCCGGAAAATACTCCCACACATGCCGAATTCGCAGCTCTCGCCAGAGGAATGGATGTCACCAGGGTAACGGGTCACGCCAGAGGAATGGATGATTTCTCTGACCTCGCCAGAGAAATGGGTCGCCAGCGGAATGATGATTTCTCTGCTATGTCCAGAGGAACGGTGATTCCGCTGTAATGGACTCTCACTTGGCTGCTCTGGCTATTGACTCTTCTGGTGATGACTTCGCTACACTGGCTTCTTGATTTCACTAACTCCAGAGAAATGGTGATTTCTCTGACTCCAGAGAAATGGTGATTTCTCTGGCGATTGGTTCCGCTGTACTGGCGCTTCTCTGCTTTGAAAATGTCGATTCCTCTGGCAATTGGTTTCTCTGCTCTGGTGAGTTGACTTCGCTGCTCTGGTCTTTGATTTCTCTGACGCCAGAGGAATGGTGATTTCTCTGCTCTGGAGATGTCGGTTCCTCTGCTCTGGATACCAGAACACCTAGAAAACGCCAAATTCATCCAAAATTCTCCAAAACTGCATTCTTCCATCTCGAAAGCCTAAATCTCCTGCAAAGCATAAAATACACCATAAACGCACCAAATTCTAGAAGATTATCTTAAAACACGCACAAACAAACCCTTAAAAATAAAGTAAATTAAGCATAAATCAAGTACCTCTAAGAAGAACAGTGGGAGCTGGTTCCGGGACAGCTTCCAAGACTGTTTTGCCTTTGGATGTTGGAGAGGATTTCCAAGGCATTTCAGTTGGTCTCTTGGAGGGTTTCTGAGGAAGGAGGGAACGGAATCGGCGGGGCACATTTGTGTGAGCAGGGGGATTTGATGGCGGTGAATCAGGGGTATCATCAGAGTCAGATGATGGTGGAGATGAGATATCAATAACCTTCATCTTTGGAGAAGGTTTGGGTTCTCTTCTTGCCGGTTTGAAGAGACGAAGACTGTCTGTGAAGTCAATCATCTTTGGCCATCGCACAAATCTGTGCTTCTTTGTTCCTTCGATGATGATCTGGGAGACCCTGCTTCCTTGTCGAACCATCGTTGTCGGCCTTGTGTTGTGAGCTTCATTGTAGAGAAGCTTCATATGAATTAAGCATAAATCAACTCCCCCACACTTAGCCTTTTGCTTGTCCTCAAGCAAAATCTATATGAATCCTAGGAAGAAATTGATTTCAACAATGTTCATTTCCATCCAAACATTCACAAAGTCAATTCAAAACTTTACCATCAACACACATCTCTCGATCATGCAAGTAACTCAAAGTTTAAGAAGCAACAAAAGAGTAATGCAAGTAATTCGATCAGACCCAATTCTCTGCTAGAAGTGAATTCCCTAATGTGACCGCCTTTATAATCAATATCACCATTTTTTCACACTTTGTGTGCTTAGAATTTTCAACAGTCGAGCCATAATTCATGAAATAAAACTATTTGGATGTAATCCAAAGTCTTTTTCACGTGGTTTCCCATGCTCATAGTTAGACTAGAGGAGCAGAGACTCGGAGCTATCACATTTCAGAACAGGCTAGATGTTTCAGAGCTGGCAATTTTGAAGTTCGCAATTCGTCCAACATTTTTCACATTTCACAGATAAGATACGATCGTAGGCAATCACAATGACAATACTCCTTCTAGCATCTACCGGACAAATCACATTTTACTAACTTACAAAAGTGTTGCAACAAAACTCATAATTCTTTGCACAATCAAGAAACATATATTAAAAGTAAAATAAGAATAACCACCAAACAAACACAAACCCGAAATGCACATCGAAAACCATCTTCTCTTCCACAAATTCATAAAAATTAGCCAAATTCGAGACCAAAAACTAAGCATAGAAAAATCAATTTCGCCCAATTTTGAAAAATATAAGCAACAAAACACCCCCCCCCACACTTAAAGCATGCCATGTCCTCAGGGCATAAAGGAAATACGAAGAGTGTAGAAAAGTCCCTGATTATAGGCAATGAAAAGCTGAACCATCGTGGGAGGCAGTGAAAAGGTGGGTTTGCGGCCTTGGGCAGAGTAAAGAGTGGCTGCGCTGGACAGGTGCAGCGAAGAAAGTGGCTGCACTGGACAGGTGCATCGAAGAAAGTGGCTGCACTGGACAGGTGCAGCGTGGAAAAGTGGCTGCACTGGACAGATGCAGCGTGGAAAAGTGCAGCGAAGAGAGTGGTTGCGCTGGAACATGAAGACCTCCAGAAATCTGGCAGAGAAAAACCTGACCCAAACAAAACAAAGAAACAAAGAGAAACAAAACGAAACTGAAAGAAAGGAAAACAAAACAAAGAAAAACAATTGGGTTACCTCCCAACAAGTGCTAAAATTAATGTCTATAGCTTGACGATACCTTCAATCACGGATCAACCAAGTTGACCACTTCCATGTCGCGGTCCAACTCTGCTTTGAAATATGGTTTGAGGCGATGGCCATTAACAGTGAAAGTAGACCCATTCGACGCAAACAACTCATAGGTCCCATTCCAATTGCTCTTGTGAACCACGTAAGGACCTCTCCATCTAGTCTGCAGCTTGCCAGGAAATAGTCGAAGCTTAGAATCATACAAGAGTACCTCATGTCCCGGCTTGAATTCCTTTGTGCGGATGCTCAAATCATGGAACTTCTTCGCTCTTTCCTTGTAGATATGAGAACTCCCGTAAGCTTCATTCCTCCACTCATCCAACTCCGTCAACATATCTCGCCTTGTATGACTGGCCTCCTTGAACTCCAAATTGATTCTCCTCGTCGCCCAATATGCCTTGTGCTCAATCTCAATAGGTAAATGACATGATTTGCCAAAAATAAGTTGATAGGGAGACATACCAATCGGGGTTTTGTAGGCAGTGCGATATGCCCAAAGAGCATCATCTAAGTGCTTTGCCCAATCTTTCTTGTTGGCGATGCTCTTCTCCAGAATCTGCTTGATCTCTCGATTCGCCAACTCTGCTTGTCCATTAGCTTGATGATGATATGGAGTCGTCACCTTGTGCTTTACTCCATACTTTGCCAACACGCTTGCTAGTAACTTGTTGTTGAAGTGGGACCCCCCATCACTAAGCAACGCTCTCGGTGCTCCGAACCGAGTCAAAATATTCTTTTACAAGAATTTAATGACTACCTTGGAATCATTGGTGGTAGTTGGGATCGCCTCCACCCATCGAGACACATACTCCACAGCAAGCAATATGTAGGAAAAACCGCAAGAAGCAGGGAAAGGACCCATGAAGTCAATTCCCCAAACATCAAACAGCTCCACCTCAACAATGATATTCTGTGGCATCTCATCCCGCTTGGTAATGTTGCCCATGCGCTGGCATCGATCACAAGACTTCACGAAAGCATGGCAATCTGCGAAAATAGAAGGCCAATAGAATCCACTATGATTTACCTTCATGGCAGTGCGGTTGGCAGCAAAGTGACCTCCACTAGGCAAGCTATGGCACTCCTCAATGATCTTCGGCCATTCATGCTCCCTAACACATCGTCGAATAAAGCCATCGGCGCACCTACGGTATAGGTAAGGATCCTCCCAATAATAAAACTTGACATCATGGAGGTGTTGGATTTGTATACTGAAAGCAAGAACTTTATGCTTGTATACAATGATTCCTGTTTTCACTATTCTTATCTCCTATCTGAGTGTGTTCATGATTGCATATGTATGTTCTTTATCTCTATATAAGTAGATTATATGGTGTGTTGTAGATCACAGAAGACCATATAATTGGAATAACCTTAAGAGATATAATATGATCACAGCCGAAATAACTCTAGGACAAGTTATTGGTTTAGGCTGCAGCATAGATGGAAGTAGTTTGTCTTGACTACTTGTCTATACTGGTACGTCATTACGTATTGATAGGACCACAGTTTGAGATGTATTCTTCTATCTGACTTAAGTGAAGAATCAAGATCTCGGTGACTTATAAATCTTAATACTAATAAGTATTCAGGTATATATGTTAACTAGTATATCACTTTGACTTACTATGGGTGAAAGTTATATACTAACTCGAGTACTCTGTATCTTGGGTGATAGCGGTTAATATATGATATTTGATTATCTGTATTAGTACCCGTATCCGGTATAGGATAATGACATCCCCTTAAGGAACTCAATAAGGTTTATTACGCTAAACCCTGCAGGTTGATTAAGTTCAGGCGCAATAATAAAGATTGAGTGGTACTGCTTAAGGAATTATTAAGAGATTAATTAATTTAAGCTGTCAGAGCTCTAATTAATTAATGGATGTCGGATATTTTAAATACGGAGATTTAATAAGTCTAAATACAATCCCCGACTCATCACCGGCAATAAAGGGGTAAGTCAGTATCGGTTCTCTAGTGGAATGAACTGATATTTATAAATTAATTATGGTCTGGGCTGACCATAGATAAATTAATTTATTTGAGGCCCATCTTTATTCCTTGTATCTGGTCCCTGGGCTGGCCCAATGTCTCCTAGCCCAAGAAGACAGAATTTTCGGCCCTCACATAGAAAGTGGCGCCTCCTCCCCTTTTCTGTATTATTAAATACAGCTGTCAGCTCTCAGGAAAAACACACTGATAAAAATTAGGGTTTTTGAGAGCAGAGGGAGGTGCAGGAACGTGTGTGGTCTTTCTGTCTTGGGAATTTCCATAGCTCGTTGTCCATCCAACGGTGGGAATTGAGCGGGATACAGTCGAGAAGATCAGAGCTGGAGTCAGATTCTTTCGACGCGATCATCAACAGTTTGTGCATCCGATTCTCAAGTAAGTTTTCCTAACACCTGTGTGCAGCTGTTAAATTCATAGGAGCATGTTAGGAATTAATCGTTGTATGATAAATTAATAATAACCAAGAAACGATCATCGGGCAAAGTGGAACGTTAATTCAATTTAATATTCCTTCAGGAGGAACTTCTTCTTTTGATAGTGCGACAACCCCTCGGGAAGAGCTCCAATAACCAAGTAATTGCTATACTTTGCATACCAAGGATCCTTAAATAGCACCGCCCAAATCTGCTCATCGGGAAAAGACTCATTGATGGCCATCTTCGGATCATCCCCCTCGATGGGATTCTCCAATCGAGACAAGTGGTTAGCTACCACGTTTTCACATCCCTTTCGATCACGGATCTCCATATCAAACTCTTGCAGCAATAAGATCCATCGAATCAATCGAGGTTTGGAGTCCTTCTTCGTGAACAAGTAGCGGATGGCGGCATGATCAGTGTAGACAATTGAATGAGTTCCAATCAAATAAGAACGGAACTTATCAAAGGCATACACCACAGCTAGCAACTCCTTCTCCGTGGTGGTGTAATTCATCTGCGCAGAATCCAAGGTTTTGCTCGTGTAGTAAATTACCTTGAATAACTTATCTCTCTTTTGCCCCAACACAGCTCCCACGGCCCAATCGCTAGCATCGCACATCAACTCAAACGGAGCACTCCAATCCGGCGTGATCAACACTGGCGTAGAGATCAGCGCGGCTTTCAACTTCTCAAAGGAGACGCAACATTCATCGGTGAAGACAAACTTCACATCCTTCTCTAGTAAAGCGCAAAGTGGCTTGGACAGCTTGGAGAAGTCTTTGATGAAGCGCCTATAAAATCCTGCATGCCCAAGAAAGCTTCGCACAGATTTCACATAAGTAGGCGGCGGCAACTTTTCAATGGCCACTATCTTAGCACGATCCACCTCCAAACCTTGGGCAGAGACCTTATGCCCCAAAACAATGCCCTCACGAACCATGAAGTGGCACTTTTCCTAATTTAGCACGAGTGCCGTCTCCTCACAATGCTGCAACACTTGAGCAAGATTGTCCAAACATTTATCAAAGGAAGATCCAAAGACAGAGAAATCGTCCATAAATACCTCCATGATGTTTTCAATCAACCCATGAAAAATTGCCATCATGCAGCGCTGGAAAGTGGCAGGAGCATTGCAAAGACCAAAATAAATCCTCCTAAAAGCAAAGATGCCATAGGGACAAGTAAACGCGGTCTTATGCTGATCCTCCGGGGCTATCATGATTTGATTGTAGCCCGAGTACCCATCCAAGAAACAGTAGTACTCATATCCTGCCAAACGGTCAAGCATCTGATCAATAAATGGCAAAGGAAAGTGATCCTTACGTGTGGCTGCATTCAAAGCTCGGTAATCAATGCACACGCGCCATCCTGTGACCAGCCTCGTAGCTATGAGCTCATCTTTCTCATCCTTAACCACAGTCATGCCTCCCTTCTTAGAGACAACTTGAGTTGGACTCACCCACTCACTATCAGAAATGGCATAAATAATGCCGGCATCCAACCACTTCAGCACCTCCTTTCTCACCACTTCTTGCATAGCCGGATTCAAACGTCTCTGCGGCTGCACCTTAGGCTTGTATTCCTGCTCCAATAGAATACGATGCATGCAAATAGAAGGACTAATTCCTTTGATGTCAGAAATAGACCATCCTATAGCAGACTTGTATTTCCTCAAAACTCGCATCAACTTCTCCAACTCCAACGGAGATAAATAGGCAGATACAATAACAGGAAAAGTTTCATTCTCACCCAAGAATTGATACTTCAAGTGCTCAGGAAGTGGTTTCAGCTCAAGTTTGGGTGCGGTCGCTGCTCTGGAGGATCCCGCTGGTCTGGCTGATTCCGCTGGCCCGGCTGATTCCGCTGGCCTGGCTGATTCTGCTGGCCTGGATGATTCCGCTGGCGCAGAGAATTCTTTTTCTTTTTCCTCTGACTTACTTCCCCAATCAACAGGTTTGTGAATATCCATGTAAGGCACAGGATCAATGGGATGTCTCTCTATGGCCTCCAGCTCTGCAATATAATCTAAGATCTCATCACAAGCCTCGTCTAGATTGGAATATGGGTATAATGACTGTGTGATGCACTCCTCCAAAGGATCCTCCATGGCTGCAGGAAAATCCACCACAGTATCAATTAAATTGCAATCCTCAACTTGTGGCTCAGCTGGCTTCTTCATCGCATCATAGATAGACAACGTCATCTTCTCATCATTGACACGGAAAGTAAGATCTCCCTCTTGCACGTCTATCAATGCATGGCCCGTAGCTAGAAACGGCCGCCCCAAGATTAATGGAGTATTTTTGTCCTCCGGCATGTCCAACACTACGAAATCTGCAAGAAAAATAAATTGCTCCACCTGCACTAGGACATCCTCCACAATTCCCTTGGGATATGTGATGGAACGATCTGCCATCTGTAATGCAATAGAGGTAGGCTTGATATCTCCAATCTCCAACCGGTTGAAAATAGAGAGAGGCATCAGATTGATGCTTGCCCCTAAGTCACAAAGAACGCGGGAGAAGTTCTGCCCTCCAATCACACAAGCTATAGTAAAGTTGCCAGGATCCTTTTGCTTCAAAGGTAGCTTTCTTTGTAGCACAGCGCTACATTCCTCGGAAAGATTTATCGTCTCATATTTCCCCAACTTCTTCTTGTTGGAGACTGCGTCCTTGAGGAACTTGGCATAGCCTGGCATATCTCTCAAAGCATCAAGTAAAGGAATGTTGATGTGAAGCTTTGAAAACATCTCCATGAACTTGGCTAACTTCTGGTCCATCTTCGGCTTTGCTAGGCTATTCGAGAAGGGTGCTACAGGCTTGTACTCTGGCCTGGGAAACGAAGGGGTAGGAACAGGCTCCTTAACAGCAGAAGAGCTCGAATCCTTCTTAGGGGGAGGCGTCTGTTTCGCTGTATGCTCCTCCATGTCATCATCGTCGTCCTCCACTACTTTACCTTTTCCCTTGTCATTCTGCAGCTCTGGAAAATTCTGGTACTCAGCCCCGCTTCGAAGATGGATCGCATTACACTGATTTTTGGGATTAATTTCAGTGTTGCTAGGAAAGTGGCCCGGCTTATGCTGTGCAGCTGCTTGGTTAGCCATTTGACCAACTTGATTCTCTAACATCTGCACCTGCTTAGAAAGTGCTGACACATTTTGCTCCATGCTGAACATTTTGGTTCCCAAGTTTGCCGAGTTTGTTTCCATCCCGGTGACCTTCACCAATACTTGCTTCATCATTTCCTCCATTGAATCTTTCTTTGGCTCATTGACTACTCCCCCACTAGAAACAGAAAATCCAGGTGGAGGCTGCAAAGCATTGTTGGGATTTGAATAGGAAAAATTTGGATGATTCCTATTATTTGGATGATACGGTGGATTTCCGCCCTGATGTCCCTGATAGTTTGGCCTATGGAATTGGTACTGCCGCTGGACAAAATTAGCATCTTCAGACTGTGCCACATCGGATAAAATCGGCTGCTGAGGGATTTTGGCTAGCAGTGTTTTTCTCTCCAACTCATACTGCTTTTGAAGAGCTTCGTATTTCTCCTTAAAATCATCTCTCTCCTCGTTTACAGCTGCAATTCTTCTCATAGAATTTCGGTCATTCGGCCATTGATAACTGTTGGAGGCCATCTCTTCTATCACACGATAAGCCTCCTTTGTATTTCTATGGAGAAGACATCCACCTGCAGTAGCATCCACCATACTTTTTGTCAGACCAGTCAAACCATTATAAAAGTGAATGATTTGCTGATCCTCCGTGAAACCATGTTGTGGACAGTTCCTGAGCAGCTCACGAAATCTTTCCCATGCATCATGAATGGTCTCATCTCCTAGCTGGGAGAAGTGAGAAATCTCTGCAATGATTTTCTGAGCTTTAGAAGCAGGAAAGTATTTTGCCAGGAAAGCTCTACACAAATCCTCCCATCCAGTAATAGCACCTCTGTCCAAACTCTTGAACCACTCCTTTGCTCTGTCTCTGAGACAGAATCCAAACATCTTCATTCTGATGGCATATGGTGGCACTCCATTCTGCTTAATAGTGTCGCAGATATCTAGAAACTGAGTGATGTGAGCATGCGGATTTTCATCAGCCATTCCACTAAACTGTTCAGCTTGCACCATGTTTATCAATCCCGGCTTTAGCTCGAACGTGTTAGCCTGCACAGTTGGTCCCCAGCCGCCTCCTTGAAATTGATCAACCCGAGGCTGATACATATGATTCAATGGTGGTTCTGGTGGAGGAGCCCGGTTGCGCTCTCTCTCTTCGTCTAGCTGCCTCTGAAGGTTTGTCACGGCTGGCACAAGAGTTTCAAGGTCCATGTTATTCTGTTGCTCTGCCATTGCTTGCTTCTTCTTTTCGCGGTTGTCTCTTTTGTACTGCTTTTCGATTTCCAAGTTCAAAGGTACAAGATGTTCCTTTCCTTTGGATCTCGTGATCATACACTCCTGAGACAACAAACAAAAATCAGAAACAGAAATTTAAAAACTAAAAATAAAAATAAACTTATAACGCCTGAAATAATGCTTAAGTCTAATCAGAAATATTAAAGTAAATTCTAAATAGTCCCCGGCAACGGCGCCAAAAAGTTGATCACTATTTTTATAGCAACAAAAACTGCAACTAACACAGATAATTGTAGCAAATAATAAGTAACCGAGTAACATATCCACAGGACTATTATAACGAATTACTCTAAGTAATATTCAGGCAAACGAAAGTAGGAAGGTTTTGATTAACACTAAACTCAAATAGTAGTAAATAAAAACATGTAGACGAATTCAAATATGAAAAACTCTGTCCCTAGGGATGTAATTTTACTAATCTGCTGAAATGACAATTTTATTAAAAAGAAATAAAGAAAAGTTGATACAAAACCGGTGTAACGGAAAACAGTACAGCTAGAACATAAGGCGCAACACGACTAACAAACAACCAAAAAACAGAACCACAGTTCAAGGGGATGGGAAAGCCGCCGTCATAAGTTCCGGCCTAACCAAAACCCATCGGCGAGTCGTCCCCCTAAGCTGGAAGAAACACAGCGCTAGCAAAAAAGTGCCAACAACTAAATCCGAGGGGGCATCGCAGGGCAGCCAGAGAGAACTGCACTGGCGGGACCAAGCCGAGCGGGCAACACAGGATGCCCACCGAACGCATCAAAGATCCTTCCTGCTCTGGTCACAAGACAATCGTGGCCCCGGGGAACACCAAAGCAAACGAGCCACACAAACGAGAACACGCTAAATTACTCCAGCTTTGCAAAAGCACCAGACCGCCGAAACCACTGGACACGCCGCAACAACGCAGACGGGAAACAGCGCAGATCTGCAAAAAACCAACAACCGACGGAAGAGGAAACCGAAACAGTAAAAAAGAGCAAACAAACGTAGAAAAACGCAGAAAAGGAAAAAGAGGGGACAACACCACAAAACGATCCCCAGCCCATTAAGGGAAGACCTGAAGGAATATTAAACTGAATTAACGTTCCACTTTGCCCGATGATCGTTTCTTGGTTATTATTAATTTACCATACAACGATTAATCTTAACATGCTCCTATGAATTTAACAGCTGCACATAGGTGTTAGGAATTACTTACTTGTAAAGCGGATGCACAGGTCGTTGATGATCGTGTCGAAAGACTCCAGCTCTGATCTTCTCGACTGTATCCCGCTCAGCTTCCAACGTTGGATGGACAACGAACTATGGAAGTTCTCAAGGCATAATTGCTCCTACACGTTTCCTGCGCCCCTCTACTCTCTCAAAAACCCTAATATTATCAGTGTATTTTCCTGAGAGCTTACAGCTGTATTTAAATAATTAAATACGTGTATGGGGCGCCAGATTAGAAGTAGGGAACGACTTCTGCTCCTTCTAAGGCTAGGAGACTTTGGGCCAGTCCAGGGACCAGATACAAGGAATAAAGATTGGCCTCAAATAAATTAATTTATCTATGGTCAGCCCAGACCATAATTAATTTATAAATATCAGTTCATTCCACTAGAGAACCGATACTGACTTACCCCTTTATTGCCGGTGATGAGTCGGGGGGGCTTGTATTTAGACTTATTAAATCTCCGTATTTAAAATATCCGACATCCACTAATTAATTAGAGCTCTGACAGCTTAAATTAATTAATCTCTTTATAATCCTTAAGCAGTACCACTCAAACCTTATTATTACGCCTGAACTTAATCAACCTGCAGGGTTTAGCGCAATAAACCTTATTGAGCTCCTTAAGGGGATGTCATTATCCTATACCGGATACGGGTACTAATACAGATAATCAAATATCATATATTAACCGCTATCACCCAAGATACAGAGTACTCGACTTAGTATATAACTTTCACCCATAGTAAGTCAAAGTGATATACGAATTAACATATATATCTGAATACTTATTAGTATTAAGATCTTATGAGTCACCGAGATCTTGATTCTTCACTTATGTCAGATAGAAGAATACATCTCACTGTTGGTCCTATCAATACGTAATGACGTACCAGTATAGACAAGTAGCCAAGACAAACTACTTCCATCTATACTGCAGCCTAAACCAATAACTTGTCCTAGAGTTATTTCGGCTGTGATCATATTATATCTCTTAAGGTTATTCCAATTATATGGTCTTCTGTGATCTACAACATACCATATAATCTACTTATATAGAGATAAAGAACATACATATGCAATCATGAACACAATCAGATAGGAGATTAGATAGTGAACTTAGGAAACATTGTATACAAGCATAAAACGTTCTTGCTTTCAGTATACAAATCCAACAATCTCCCACTTATACTAAAGCAAACTTTTAGTATACAATGTGTCTATTTACCAATCACCTAACGCTTCTCCCACTTATACTTAAAGTTTCCTAAGTGGGTGGCATCAATCTGGCATCAATCGCATTCCCATCTTTCAATGACCATTTGCGATAAGCCTTTTGTGAAAAGATCAGTAGGTTTCTCCAATATGTGAGAATTTATTCTTTGAGCACATAACCTCGATTTACGAATAATCGTATAACTTGGTACTTACTCTCCATGTGTTTGACCCCTTGTGGTTCTTGGATTCCTTAGAGTTTGCAACTGCACTTGAGGTACCACGAAGGTGATGCTCTCACGCAAACTAGGAATCACTCTTAGACCCTGGAGGTAGTGGTCAAACCAAAAGGTTTTACCTCCCAAGGAAAACACATTGCTCGAGGTAATTATTCTTTGTTCCGGTTAGCCTGGAAATCCGAAACCGTATAATCCAAAAAGGGAACTAAACTGTCTAACTGGTAAACTACCCTTATTCTCTAGTCAAGGACTTGAGAATATAATTTACCACAGTTCAGTCTTAACTAGAACTATACTGATATCTTATAACCATGCTAACTGCATAGCAAATATGAGATCTCGTACATAGCAATCCATACATGAAGCTATCTACTGCGGAAATGTAGAAAATTGCCTTCATTTCCTCAACCTCAATAGGCATCTTAAGACATAGTCTTTAGATCAAGGAACGCCATATCTAAAAGGTAGCAATCCTTTCTTGGCGGTATTCATACTAAAACGAGTATTCTCAGTATCAGTGTAAGACACTCGAGATAAGCCCAACATCTTTTTCTAGTGATCCCTTATAACCTTGATCACAAAGATGTATACTGTACCTCCTTAGTCTTCCATCTGAAACTGTTCGGATAACCATTACTTTATGTCTTGACAACAGCTCCATATTGTCGCCAATTAGGAGGATATTATCTACATAAAATGTAAGATAAACCACATCACCGATGACACGAGAGCGATTGACACGAGATGCTTCTCTCCCTCCCTCACGTAACCTTCAGGTTGTTGCACATGAATGTCCTTACCTTTTCCAAGGTAATGTATATGACATCCATTTGCCAGGCCTCGATGGTTTAAGTGAGCTGCTATGGGTAAAATGATCTGAATGTTCTGAGCATGGCACTGACGAAAATATCATCATAACCTATACCCTTACACTGGGCATAACCTTTCGCCACCAGTCTAGCTTCGGAAGCTACGACCTTGCTCATTCGGGCCTGTCATTATCTTGTATACTCACTTACAACCTAAGGCTTTACTGCCTCCTGATAGCAAGATTTTTCTACTATACACCCATATTCTTAATGGATTGCTCCATTGAGGCGTGCCAAGAATCTACATTCTCGTCTCCCACTAATTCCAAGTAGAATCTGGGTCGATTCTCTTATATTCACTACCAGGGACTGAATCCAAAGATCTTCCCAAGAACATAAATCAATCGGGTTGTCCCACAACCCTCCCACTACAATGGATCTGTGGTGGCACATGTGTGTCAACAGTGCGTGCAGTGTCTTGTGGTACAAAACTCTTGCACACTTGGCTTGGGTGATGGAATCGCCTGTCTAATGTCTTCAATTTCTTGAAGCACACTATCTGACTTGGATTAGTGATTATTCTCATAGTCCACTTCTAAGAATCGTGTGTCATTGCTAATAACCACCTTCTGATTCTTTAGGACTAATTGCAAAGATGCATAACTCATCATCGAACATATTTTTTTAAGAGTGACCTATTTCTTCTCTCCACCACACCATCTTATATAGGGATTACACGGTGTAGTACACTAGGTTGGAATCCCAAACACTGACAATGAATCAGAAAAGATCATTCCTAACACATTATTGACCATTTATTCCCTTTGCCATGAATAACCTGGTCTCCATCTTTTCCTCTATACAGGATTCGCAGGTTCCAAATAGTACAACCTGGATTGAATCCAATGTACTTATTTAGACACGAGCCTTTGGATCCTGTTAAGATAGATGTGACCTATTTCTAGGGTATCAATATATGTGTAAGATCCTCATGAGAGATTGGCCTTAACTTTTCTCTTTCTTTTGTTCGATGATGTAAATGCAATATAAAGGTATTTTGTAGACAAGTTATAGTATGAAGAGAGATGTTCAAAATATACCAGAATAGACAACTTTGTCATTTCTTATGATAGAAACACCACTATCAAAAATGACATAAGATCCAACTATTCAAAATTTTGGAACATGATAAGGAACTCTCAAAAACTAAACTATGTCTTTAGGACTTAAAGACAAGTCTTCAATTGCAACAACTGCGACTCTAGTCACGTTGCTTATGAAGACAATCATCTCATCACTTCTCAGCTTCCTTGTCAGCCCAAAAGCCATGCAAGGTGCAACAATCATTATCAGTTTCTCTCGTTATCCACTACTCACAACTGAGTAGAAAATGAGCTGATATGTTTCAGTTACTATAGCAAGTGAAGTACCTTAACCCTTTGCCTTGAGTATTGAAAGAAAAAATCTCCAATACTCAATCTTATCACACCACTACTCCCACTATTTCCCTTGTTTTTCTTGCCCCTTGGACCCTTCTTCTTCCTGTCATTCGACGAAGAAGATGGCTTTCCTTTGGCAATAACAAGTGTTTGCACATCTCTTTCCCACAACTTCCTTAGCCGTAACTAGAGCATTCAACAACTCAAAAGAAGTATTATTTTTCTTGCTCATAACAGCATTGAGGCGGAAGTTCTTAATTAAAAGACTTGGGAGGAAAGTTCAGGATAATATCGACTTTTGCCTCACCGTCGATACTCCCACTGAGCAAGTCAAGTCCGTCAAAATTTGCATGACATGCTCGTGCACTGAGCTGTGCTCACTCATAAAAATAACAAGATTACTCTCATCAAATTTAAATGAGCAGCTCAGTCCGACTCTCCGAACACTTTCTTGAGATTCAGCATGATGCTAATAGCATCATCCATGCCCTGATGTTGGAACTACAAGGTTTGTGACATTATACTCATAATATAGCATATAGCCACATTATTCGTCTTACGCCACCTTTTATGTAATTCCTTTTTCTCATCAGTTGACTATTGGTCGGACCATAAGAACGTGGAGTAGTAAGCAACACAAAAAATGTGTTTAGTTTGTGATAAAGATAAAAATCCAAAACTGCGTTTCCATTTTATATATGTGGACCGGTTAAAAGACTTTGTGCAAGAATAAATAAACAATAAGAGACATAGACATATCTGAAAGTAACGAACATAAAGCACATAATTCGTAACAATAATATTGTAACCTTTTGATAAAACAATATTAATGAAACCTCCAACTGCCCAAGGAATCTCACGGGTAAGCCACGATCGTGTGGACGTTTACACACGAACCCCTCAACCAGACTATTTACCTAGTCGTTTAATTTCCATCCATGTCAACTTAACCTTTTGACAAAGGAAATTAATAGTTGGACCTTAACTAGACCATATCATATTCAAGAAGGGACTCCGATGGGGAGTTGTACATTGTACTTGAAATGATATCTAAGCAGCGACCACAATTTAACCTCGACAGTTAAATTCTCGAAATTAGCATACTCACGAGGACCATACCGCTTTCAATTTAACCTCTCGGTTATCTTATTTAAAGTCCATCCTCTAAAGTACTTATGAAAATCATGCGAGTAAGCCACGATCGTGTGGACGTTTACCGCATAACTCTCACTACTTAAATGGATTTAAATATTTTTAATAGAAACCTCAACTTAACAAACTTGTGAAATTGAATATGAAGTAAGCCACGATCGTGTGGACGTTTACTCACATCCTCAATCACTTTGTCTTGAGGCCGCATGTGGAGGTCTATATAAAATTAAGAATAAAAATTTTTAAACAATTACCACAAACTAACTTTGAAATTAAATTCTCGAATCTTGACATACACACGAGGACCATGTCGCATTCAATTTAATTTCTTAGTTATCTTGTTTAATTCCATTTTCTAAAGTACTTGTGAAAAATTATACGAGTAAGCCACGATCGTGTGGACGTTTACTGCATAACTCCCACTACTTCAATGGATTTAGAAATCTCAACTCAACAAACTTGTGAAATCGAATGTGAAGTAAGCCACGATCGTGTGGACGTTTACTCACATCTCAATCACTTTGTCTTGAGATCGTTTGTGGTGGTCTAAATAATTTTTAATCATCTATAAAATTATTAATACAGCTTAGTCTTTTTACATTCAAAAGGTTTGAACATGCTCAACGAATAATCCTAAACATGCTCATCTAGAACGCAACATGTAAAACATGCTTACAAAATTCTAAAACATGCTTAAGAAAACGATAAACCTACTATCATGCTTGTCTAAGCGCAGTTAATAAAGCATATTAACAAGCAGAGACGAACAAAAGCAGATAAAGAGCATAAGGGATAAACACCATGACATGCAAAGAACAAAAAAAAGAATTAAAATTCTTCGTGACCCATTCGTGGAATCCCAACATCTATTCTATTACATTTAAAACAGAAAAGAAAGCCCAAAAACGAAAACTTGGCCCAAAACTTCAAAACAGGCCCGTCTTTGGAAAATAGGGTTTGGGCCCCCTAGGATTGAGAAACAATCGCAGCTAGGGTTTGGAACCCTAGCTGCCGCCGCCACCTCCCAAAGCAGCCGCCCCCACGCTCGGCAGCAGCCCGGCACCAGCCTCCAGCGCGAGCAGCCGCCCGGTCGGCAGCGCTCGGCGCCACCAGCAGCAGCAGCCCTCGGTGCTCGGCGACAGCAGCGGCAGCAGGCCCCTCGGCGTGGACAGCAGCGGCAGTGCGCCGCCCGCTGGGCGCGCAGCGCGCAAAGCGTGCAGGCGCGGCCCTGGGCGCGCACAGCCCCTGCCGGCTGCAGCCTTCTTCCTCGCCCGACCCACACAGCAGAAGCTCGCCTCGCCTCGCCTCACCTCGCCTGCAGCGCACGTCCAGGACCGAGAGCAGCAGCGGCCGCGCGGCGCCTGCCTGGGCGCGCTGCGCACGGCGTGCTTGCACCCGCGCGCGCGCTGCCCAACGGCGCCCGCAGCCCCTCGTGCCCGGTCCCGTGCGTCTTCTCCTTACTCCGTTCATCGTTGTTGATTCGTCGTCGTCCTCGTCTCGTTCTCAATTTTACAGATTTACAACGGAAAAACAAATGCAAATTGAAAACCTAATCTAACCACGGATTTTCTCGTGGTGAAAAACGATTACAACGTCAAACGACGTATCCCACGAATCAACGAACCACGAAGAACAACAGCAGTAAAAACAACGCACATTATTAATCGTACATAAATTAATAATAGAGCCAAGAAAATAATCATGGGCTTTGATACCAATTGAAGGAATATTAAACTGAATTAACGTTCTGCTTTGCCCGATGATCGTTTCTTGGTTATTATTAATTTACCATACAACGATTAATCTTAACATGCTCCTATGAATTTAACAGCTGCACATAGGTGTTAGGAATTACTTACTTGTAAAGTGGATGCACAGGTCGTTGATGATCGTGTCGAAAGACTCCAGCTCTGATCTTCTCGACTGTATCCCGCTCAGCTTCCAACGTTGGATGGACAACGAACTATGGAAGTTCCCAAGGCAGAATTGCTCCTACACGTTTCCTGCGCCCCTCTACTCTCTCAAAAACCCTAATATTATCAGTGTATTTTCCTGAGAGCTTACAGCTGTATTTAAATAATTAAATACGTGTATGGGGCGCCAGATTAGAAGTAGGGAACGACTTCTGCTCCTTCTAGGGCTAGGAGACTTTGGGCTAGTCCAGGGACCAGATACAAGGAATAAAGATGGGCCTCAAATAAATTAATTTATCTATGGTCAGCCCAGACCATAATTAATTTATAAATATCAGTTCATTCCACTAGAGAACCGATACTGACTTACCCCTTTATTGCCGGTGATGAGTCGGGGGGGCTTCTATTTAGACTTATTAAATCTCCGTATTTAAAATATCCGACATCCACTAATTAATTAGAGCTCTGACAGCTTAAATTAATTAATCTCTTTATAATCCGTAAGTAGTACCACTCAAACCTTATTATTACGCCTGAACTTAATCAACCTGCAGGGTTTAGCGCAATAAACCTTATTGAGCTCCTTAAGGGGATGTCATTATCCTATACCGGATACGGGTACTAATACAGATAATCAAATATCTTATATTAACCGCTATCACCCAAGATACAGAGTACTCGACTTAGTATATAACTTTCACCCATAGTAAGTCAAAGTGATATACGAATTAACATATATATCTGAATACTTATTAGTATTAAGATCTTAGGAGTCACCGAGATCTTGATTCTTCACTTATGTCAGATAGAAGAATACATCTCACTGTTGGTCCTATCAATACGTAATGACGTACCAGTATAGACAAGTAGCCAAGACAAACTACTTCCATCTATACTGCAGCCTAAACCAATAACTTGTCCTAGAGTTATTTTGGCTGTGATCATATTATATCTCTTAAGGTTATTCCAATTATATGGTCTTCTGTGATCTACAACACACCATATAATCTACTTATATAGAGATAAAGAACATACATATGCAATCATGAACACAATCAGATAGGAGATTAGATAGTGAACTTAGGAAACATTGTATACAAGCATAAAATGTTCTTGCTTTCAGTATACAAATCCAACAAGACCCAACCAAACAAGACAAACTGGCCACTAAACAATCTTCAGTACAACGTGAACTCCAGAGGGGCACAACCTCTAAACAAGCACAAGCCAAACCCAGGAACAAAAGAACCAACCATCACAGATGAAGGGAAGAACAAAAGCAAGGGACGTCACAACGAGAAGACCAATCAAGACGATCAGACCCAGTTCTCCGCTAGCAGTGAATCTCCTAGAGCAATTACTTTTATAATCAATTCTCAAACTTATTAAGCTTATGCTCAAAACGTGCTTTTAAAGGTCATTATCACGGGATGAAACCATTGGTGGTAACCCAAGTTTTCCCGCGCGGTTTCCCATGCTCATAATAAGGGGTCCATCAGAGGAGCAGAGACCAGCAGCAAACTTCAATACAAACCAGAGAAGATATTAAGCTTATTGCAGTGAAGACACTCCTGCTAGCATCTACCGGACAAATCACGACAAGCAAGGGCCGCCCAGAGTGACTACCCAAACTTTGGAAACCCTCCCAACACCCGGAAAGCAGGACCAAAAGAACCAGATCAACAAACACAAACCGGTGCCCCAAGGAGACCAAGCTGGACCAAAGAAGTAAGAGAGGCAAGAAAGTGCGAAAGGGAGAAGTCATCACCCCAGACAGGCAGAAGCAAAAACAAACAAACGCAAACAAGAAAAGGGGAGAGGAACACCCAAGAAAGAAGAACACCTCAAGTGACAACCCGAATGTAAGGTAGTTGCCGCCTGTCATCCTGCACCAATTGGAGGATATCCGGGATCGTAAAATTCCAATAGCCTTCCTCCGCTACAGAAGAAGCCAAACAATCCGCAACCCGGTTCCCTTCCCTGTAGATGTGAGTGATAATAAAATGAAAACCAGCAAGGGAAGAGAGAACCTTACGCCAGCGGCTGAAGAACCTCCAAGGAACCGTGTCTGACCGAGAACGGAAAAGATCCACCAGATAAGCGCAGTCAGTTTCGATCCAAACATGTCTCCAACCATGATTGACAGATTGCTCCAAAGCAATGATGAGGGCAAGCAGCTCTGCCTCAAAAGCCCAACCACGTCCAGCAGAGAAATGAAAACAACCCAGAACGCTAGAAGAATCTCTGATAACTCCACCAGCGTGAATCAGAGGAGGGGAGCCATGAACCGAGCCATCAATATTGATTTTGCGCCAAGGGGTCGGAGGCGGGATCCAGAAAACATAAACATAAGAGATCGGGCGACGAGGTCTGCCCGGCACCCCAAGACCATGAAGAATCAGTAAGTCCTCAACAGAGTTAGCCATCTCACCAGAGCATAAGTGGGAAGCTTCCAAAATAAAAGCTTTGATCTGGATCGAAAGGGCCCTCTCGGAAACAGGATCCTCATCAAACACAACTCTGTTACGAATAGTCCAGATGCTCCAAATCGTGGATATAACACCAATTCGCCAAAGGTTATCAACCTGCTTGCTAGTCTGCACCTTCATCGCCCAGAGAAGCAAACTCCCAATGTCGTGAATCAACGGACCATCCAATCTAAACCAGCTGAAAAGAGAGCGCCAGATTTGTCGAGCAAAAGTACAGTCCCAAAAAAGATGATCAATATCCTCATTCGCATTCCGGCAGAGGGGGCACCAGCCCGGACCAACTAGCCCCGAACGACGAAGAGAGCTAGCAGTCGCAAGACGACCCAGAATCACCCGTTAAGTGACAATGGAACGCCGCATTGGAATAAACGGAGCCCAGATCCACTTACCCCAATCAACGGTCGGAAAGCAGGGACGAATATGATCCATAGCAAGCGACGCAGAGACCTCACCAAAATGAGAATGGGTCCAAGCTCTTCGATCCTCTCCCCCGCTAATAGGAACCGAGACAATATCAAAGGCAATATCCGGAAAGATCTGCAAAAAATCCAAAGTAAAGTGCCAGGTATCCTCAAAGTAGTAATCCGAGATCGGCTGCAAAAGAGCGTGGTGAAAAGTAGCCGGAATGCCGATTCTATCAACCAGCCGATACCCTAACCAGTTATCAGTCCAAAAAAGAATAGTAGAACCAGAACCTATAGAACAATGAGTGTCGCTGATGAGAGTCTGGATAGCAGCCCGAGTGCCCAACCAAATCGTAGAAGAGAACCAAGGGGAGCGAGGTCTCAGGCACGCATCCAGATAACGCTGGCGGAAAAACTGAAAGCCCATCGAGTCCGCAGTAATCAGTAACCAGCTTAACCTCAACATGAAACTCTGGCTGATGTGTGTAAAGGATTTCACATTAAGCCCACCCTGAGTCTTGGGAGCGCAAACCCGATTCCAAGTCACAGAGAACTTAGGCCTAAAAGTAGTGCAGCCAGTCCAAATAAACAACCGACAAGCTCTATCCAAATCATGGAGAAGCTTAGCTGGCCAACGATAAATCAGCATACTGTGAACAGCCGCGCTCTGAATGACTGAAGTGACGAGGCAAAGTCGGCCCGCCATAGATAACTGCATGCCCTGCCATCTAGGAAAATGGGCGATGATGCGATCACGAGTGCTGATAAGACGGGCAGCAATAGCACGACCAGCAAAAATGGGAACTCCCAAATAGATAAACAGAAGGGAGCCAGTGGAGAAACCCAGATCCCGCTGTAATCGACGTCTCAGCTGAGCAGAAACACCTTTGCCAAAGAAAACCTTGGATTTGGCCTTATTGCAGAACTGTCCAGAAACCAAAGCATATATGTGAAGAATCGATTCAATCATCCTGCAGCTGCGCCAAGTAGCTTTGCAAAAAAGTAGGACATCATCAGCATATAGGAGATGAGAGGGAAAAAGCAAAGAGCGGAACATCCTCATACGGGCAATGAGACCCCTATCAGCAGCGTCTGAGAGCAGCCTACTCAGAACCTCCTCTGCCAAACCAAACAGAACTGGAGACAAAGGATCGCCCTGACGAACCCCTCGAGAGCAACCAAAGAAACCATGCTGCTCTCCATTAAAGAGAACCGAAATTCTGGCAGACTGAAAAATAACTCTAATCCAGTGTCTGAAAGTCTGAGGGAAACCAAAGCAATCCAGCACAACCTCCACAAAATCCCAATTCAGGGTATCGAAAGCTTTCCGAATATCCACCTTAAGGGCCATGTTCCTCCCCTGAATCGAGCGCTCCATGCAATTCACTCCTTCAGAGGCCAGCAGAATACATTCCTGTATAGAACGCCCAGAGATAAACCCAAACTGATTAGCCGAGACAATAACAGCAGCTACCTCATTCAACCTAGAGGCAAGAATCTTGGTGATGACCTTGAAAAAGAAATTTCCCAACACAATAGGCCGGAAGTCAGAAACAAGAACCGCATCAGTCTTCTTGGGGAGGAGGCAAAGCAAGTTGGAATTGAGGCCCTGGGGGAGATAGCTATGAGTGAAGAACCGACGAACGGCAGCAATAATTTTCTCCCCAACCACCTCCCACGAATGCTGAAAGAAAGCGTCGTTAAACCCGTCTGGACCAGGGGCACTATTCCTATCCATGGAGAAAACAGCCAGCCGAATATCCTCAGCAGAAGGAGTAGCAACGAGCATGGTAGCCTGGGCAGGGGAGACTGAAGCCGAAATGTAACCGGAAATCCAAGATCTATCCACCGGCGCAGAAATCGGCTCCGAAAAGAGATCCTCATAAAAATGTATCACATGGGCCGCCATGACACCCGGGTCCTCCGAGATAACCCCATCAATATTAAGCTGCTTAATATTTTGATTGGAACGACGCCACTTAACCATAGAATGGAAGAAGCGAGTGTTCCTATCACCATCAGAAAGCCAAGAGACCCTACTTTGCTGCCGCAGATGGTCGGACTTACGCAGAAGGACCGAGCCAATGCGAGCTTGCAAGTTAACCTCTTGATCAAAGAGCTCATCTGTATACCCTCGTTCGTCAATATTCTCCTAAAGGGAATACAGATCCTGCTGAAGCTCGGCGAGGGTAACATTGTAATTCCCAAAAGTGTCCTTATTCCAAGTCTTGAGAGTCGGGCGAAGACGCTTCAGCTTTTTCATAACCCGAACCATCGGGCAGAGGCAATCCAGCGGCTGGGACCAAGAAGCACGGACTTGATCCAGAAATCCCTCGTGTAAGCACCACATATTAAGAAAATGAAAGCGACGGCCCTTGGGAGGAGTAGCCGTGTCCTGGCATCTCAATAGAATGGGCGAGTGATCGGAACCAATTCTAGGAAGAACCATTGAATTGATAGAGTACCACATATCTTCAAAAGCTTGAGAGAAAAGAGCACGGTCCAGGACCGATTCAATCGGGGAAGGAAATCTCCGACGGTCAGTCCAGGTGAAAAACGGACCCGAAGAGTCCTGCTGGATCAAGTTATGTTCATCAATGAAGGCCCTGAACTCACTACAAGGGGTAGAAGCAGGGACACGTCTCCCCCGCCGCTCATGGGCCCCTAAGATAGCATTAAAATCCCCAATCATAAGGAAATGACCCACAGTGAAAGGGATCATATCTAACCAAAGCTGGCGACGCTCAACATAGTTACAAGAAGCATGGGTGAAAGCCAGAGTGCAAACAATCCCCATAATAGTACACTGAATGACCACCACCTGAGCAGAGGAAAAGACAACCGTCGGTACTAAAGCGGGGTCAGCAAACACCCAAATATTGGAGCGCCATCTGTCCCGAGAGTTTTGATGCACCGGAGCGAGATGTAAAGAACGCCAAAAAGAACTTGGGATCCCAGAGAACCGAGTCTTAGGCTCGAAAATACCAAGAAAACACGGTTTATAAAGGCTACAGTAGTGTGAAAGAAGAGACATAGAGGAAGAGATGCCTCTAATATTCCAAGATAAGATATTCATTGAGAACCGAGAGAGAAGCCATCCTCCTGAAGAGGAACACTCATATCATCCACATCTTCATCCCCCCACCGTTTAGTAGAAGCCCAAAACGAGACATTTGACATACACTGGAGAGCACCAGCAGTGGAGGAAGCAATGGTGAAATTCTGGATAGAAGCACCAGCAGATTGAGCTGCTGAAACTTTGTCAAGGAAAACAGTTGGCTCAGGAGATCGGCCTCTTCGGGTGACCATCACAGACTTCGTTCCTCCACTAGGCTTCTTGGGAGGGTCGAAAGAGATACCACTTGGTGAGGAGGAGCGCCCCACCCCTCCCCCCCCGTCCACCCCGGCCTTGAGGGAGAGGCGGTCTAGCAGCCAAAGCCTTCTTCGGATGAGGCGAATGTGGGCCGAGGCTATGGCTTGAATGATGTGCGATCGGCATCTGACAATGATCAGGCTGAGAGGAAGGGGAAAAGCCGCTGTTCTTGTCAGCCATGTAACCTGTGGTCTGGTCTTGAGAATGGGCCTGGTCAGTATTCAGATTCCCCAGGTTCAATCTGCTCTGACTATCCCCATAACTCTGCTCTGTCCCCATGCTCCGCTCGGTCCTACAGGCTTGCTCTGTCGAACTTTCGAGCTCTGGCATCCGGCGCTGCTCCGGCATCCGACTCTGCTCTGTCAACCGATTGCTCTGTTCAAGCTGAAGTTCAGACTCCATACTTAGCTCTCGCATCTCATTCTGCTCAGTTTCCCGACTTTGCTCCGGAGTCCAGCTTTTCTCAGGCCGCCTGCATTGCTCAGGCACTCTATCAACGCTGGACTCATTAGTCTTCTGGTCGCTCCTTCGATCCGAAATATCTCCTAATTCCGAGATCAAGCTGCACTGCCCATCGCCCAGTTGTTTACTAACAAACTCCGCCCTTTGAGTAGAATCCTTGATAATGCTCATATCATTCGGCCCCTTTCCCTGATCAAACTCAGTGCCATCTTCAAGAATCTCAAACTGGTTGGATGTTGTAATACCTGAAGTAACATTCCTCGAATTGTGATCGGCCTCAACAGCAAAAGTCACCGATTTCTGAGGGACCGCCGCATTCCTTACCTTCGCGTCATTACCCTCCGTAGGACGAGGCCGCCAGATCGAGCGACTTCTCGCTCTCCGGCGTCCCGACTTGTTCCTGCGTCCTCTACCACGTCGGCCGGTAGCCGCATCCGAAGTATGAGTCGGAGAAGACAGCTCCGTCACATTGTCATCAGCCTCCGAGGAGAGTTTGCAACAGTCACCTATAGAATGTCCAATAGAAGAACAAAGACAACAGAAGGGAGGCATATCCTCATATCTAAATTCAATTTCGAACGTGTCGTCGTCACATTTCACATCAATAAACGAGGGGTTATCAATAGCAACATTTAGTTCAACAAGTACTCTAGCAAATTGCCCGACGGACCCTCTAGCAGATAGCCCATCAATAAGAAGAGGAGTACCGACATGTCGAGCAATACCAATTAAAACCTCAGGGTGCCAGATCTCATGGGGAAAATTGAAAATACGAACCCATACCTGAGCCATGGAGGATTCCAGCTTGTACGGGTTGAAATTCAGAGTCCAGGCTTGTAGAACAAGAATCCCGGCACGAAGACGCCAAGCATTCCTAGCAAAGGCAGTAGCAAAGTCCTCTTGTGACGAGAACTTTAACGTGAAAAAACCCTTACCGAAAGGTATCACTTCCCAGTAAGATGAGGGCTGCCAAATTGCCGAGAGTTCCGAGTGAAGGTGATAAACACTCATTTTGCATGGTTTTTATGGTTTATATTCTGTAGTTTAAGTCGATTTTACACCCGTTTGATTATCGTTTAGAGTTTATTGACTATTATTTCGAGATTTCACGGTTGGGTGTAGTTTTGACTGTTTGGATGCAGAATTGAGTAATATTGGAGCATGGAGTGTAAGGAACATGTTGAAGAGAAGAGTTTTGAGAGAATCGAGCCCAAAAATCGAGAAAAGACGAAGATTCTGGAGTCGAGACGAAAAAGGAGCAACTCGGCGGTCAAAGGGCGTTGACCGCCGAATTTCGGTGATTTAAAGGATGAAAACGGCGACCAAGACGGCGATCGCCGGCCAGGTCGCCGAATTCCCTGGATGACTTTTGGCCTTCGGAGAGAAAAACGGCGGTCGCTGTTTTCATGAAGGATTTGGCCAAAATTCAGCGACCAGTTCGGTGACCGCCGAACGGGTCGCCGTTTTGAGGCGTGTTTTATTTTTGTCATATCCCGGCTTTTAATCACATATTAAAGGCTTAATTATTAATAAGTAGGGTTCGGCATCCATTAATAATAAAACTGGTTTGATTTATCTGATGTATTTTAATCGTTATACATGTGTTTTGATGTGCTTAGTTCTTATTAATATTTGAATCCGTTTGAGATTTAAAAATATTTTATTATTATAGTGCATAAAGTTTAATTAGTGGGTTGAGTGATTCCTCTGGCGGAGCGCGATTCCTCTGGCGGACTGTGATTCCTCTGGCGGAGTGCGATTCCTCTGGCGGAGTGTGATTCCTCTGGCGGAGCGCGATTCCTCTGGCGGAGTGTGATTCCTCTGGCGGAGCGCGATTCCTCTGGCGGATTGTGATTCCTCTGGTGGAGTGCGATTCCTCTGGCGGAGTGCGATTCCTCTGGCGGAGTGCGATTCCTCTGGCGGAATGTGTTTGCTCTGGCGAGTTTTGATTCCTCTGCTCTGCCGAGTTTTGATTCCTCTGCTCTGGCGAGTTTTGATTCCTCTGCTCTGGCGGAGTGCGTTTCCTCTGCTCTGCCGAGTTTTGATTCCTCTGCTCTGGCGAGTTTTTCATTTCTCTGCTCTGGTGCGGAACTGACGTGAGAGAGAGAAGAGTCAAAGCAAGTGGATAAACATAGTTAACGGATAAGATATTTTATGCAAGTGGATAATTAAGCATGTGTTATTTATCCAATACTTGATGGCTAAGTAAATGGGGTTATATAAATAACACCCTTCTCTTTCATTCCTCATAACAGACGTCCTTTTCCTCTTTCTTCTCTCTCTTCTCTCCCGACTGTCTTCACCCAATACCATTGATGAGATAGTAAAAAGCTTCACAAGCAACTTGTATGCCATAACCACCGATTAAATCAAGCTGAAAACACTTTTAGATCCATAGAACAAAAGTTGGGTTGAAGGTTCGAGCTAGGAATCAAGAAGGTGGAGTTATACTTTTCTCTACACAAATCATAAAAGTAAGCTTCTAAACACATGAATCTACTTATTTCTAAGCTTTGTGAGCATGTAAATGGAGGATCAAAGCATGAAAATAACTCCTAATTCAAGCTGGTAAATTTCGAAAATTACTAGGGTTGGAAAGTTGTAGTTCGTGAAGAAAGTGAAAATTGAGTGGTTATATGAGTTCTTGAGCATGCTATGATGTTAAGTGATGGTTTAGATTGATGATTAGAAGTGATGAAATGTGTTTTGGTATGATTTTGTGTTGAGAATTATGATGTTATACTCAGGTTAGAAATGTTTTGAAATATATGAGTTTTAAGTACAAATTGGAGAATTTCGTAGGCTTACTGACCTACTGTGATCGATGGTTTTGCCGATGCCTAATAGCTTTGAAAATTTTATAGCAAGTCCCTACATGAGTCTTGAGTACCCTGGTAAAATTTCAAGTCATTCCAACTTCGTTTGATATTTCTTTAAAATACAATACCTAAACTGCACATTACTACCGAGAATTTCAGAGAACAGGGGAAAGAGTCATTCATTTCAGTGGCTTCCTGTGTGATCTAGATTTCCAAACTTTTATGGTATTAACCTTATTGTGTTAGCTAGATATCCACCAAAGTTGAGCCCATTCTGACAACGTTTACTTTTTTTCAAAAATCCAAGTTTGCGATTGCTCAAAACTGCCGAACATGGTAGATCGTGGTAAAAACGTTATATCTCTCAAAGCACTTGGAGTTTCGACTCTACTTTTTTTTGAAACTAGACACGAATATCTTTCTTTTGGTATGAGTCTCGAGTCTAGGAGACATCGGAGTCAGAACAGATTAAATTTTGAAGTTGAGCCAGTGTAAAATCAGAGCATGTTTTGATGATGTTTGATTGTGATTCTTATGTGCCTTATGTGTTAGTGTTGCCTATGTGTTTGAATGAGATTAGACGAGGTATGATGGTTTTTGACTATCTTTAATGGAACGAATTATGGATGCTAGAACCCTCCTAAAACACTAAAATATACCCTAGACACGTAGAATTAGACTTTGTCTTGTGACAATTTTCTTCTCGAACTTACCGACTCTTCATCAATAAAGGTCCGGGCGACAGGAAGTGAAGTCGAAGAAGAAGCGACTCCACGCTAGCTTAAGAACGTTTGAGGTGGGCATTACTTTTACTATACGTATATAGAGATCCCCTGCGTGACGTAGGCCTCATATACGAATATATGTGCATGACAAGTTTTAACCGTTATTCAGCTTTTATGAAATGCTTATATGTTCAATGTCATTATGAAAATGAAAATGTTTATGAAAATGAAATGTTTATGAAATGATTGACTGCCAAAATGTTTATGTTTTTATATGTATCCTATCTGTGTTGGTTCGCCAACTTTAAAGGAAATCCAATTGGGATCCTATGCTAGACAAAGGTCGCTAGCTAGGGTTAACGTGTACACTCATGGAGACCGCGAGTCGCTTGCGACCGATCTTGGCGTCCGTGGTAAGGAGGCCTCCTTCCCGGCGCGTGACAGAAAGGAACAGATATGGATCATATGAAGGAAAATGATCGGCTGATCGACTTTATGAAAATGAAAGAAATGTTTTAGTAAGCGCAGGCTATTCAAGAAAACCCCTGTGTGTTACTATTGGCAGTTCAATTTATATATGTATGTATGTTATATTTTCGGCTTATGCCACTGGGTATTTTTATACTCAGCCCTGCATGTATTTCTAAATGTGCAGGTTGAGCAGGCGATGGAATGGATCGGTGTTGAGCGGATTCCCTTTTTATGGTCATGTAATGAAACCTTGAGTATGCATCTCCATATGCATAACTCACACGTTTTTCCGCTGCAAACACTCTGACTTATTTATCGGTTCTACTTGAACTTATTACTACTTCAGCTTGTTTAACTTCCATTTGAGGTCTAGTCGTTATGGCAAGCTCGTTCGTAAACTACCCAAACGGTTATATATATATATATATATATATATATCACTAGTTTGTTGTTGTTAATATTGATTACTTAACAAACCCCCTTTAGATTCTATTTTATATTGTTCACCCCAAGTCATAACCCCGGTTAACCCGTCATTGGGATAGTGGGCTGTGACAGAATGGTATCAAAGCCAGGTTTTCGCTCTGGCCCTAGAAACCTTACTCTAAAAGCCAAGTCTAGTTTGATTCACTAGACATATGTGGGTTTATAAGACACCGCTCAACACTCCATTGCATCGTGCTCAATCAAGGAAAGAAGGTAACTGTAGTTCAACGTTTTAAAGATGTTATTGTTCTAAGATGTTTTATGAATATGTTTATGTAAAGAGCATGCTGTGATGAAATGTTGAATGTTTTGCCTTTCATGGCATATCATTGCAGTTATGATGTTATGATATGAAGAATGATATAGAATTGACACATGCTTTCCCAGAAAACATAGATTGCTATAAGTGGCATGATCACTATTCTAAAAGAACATAGACTACTAGATTAGTAGGATATCTCTACAATCTAGATTCTTAAGGTAATGATTTAGAAGAATGAAAGAGGAATGAAAAGACATGTACGCGTTGAAGGAAAAGCACGGAATGATAATACAAGACGAATTCAAGGCAAACGCTGCATCAAGGGTTTGAGCATAGTCTCTACGTTCGAATGTTTACATGCGACGGAACATCAAATTGACTTTTACTACACGATAGGTATTATGAATAGTTGTCCACGGCTTTCTAAGTTCGGGACGATGTTTCCCGTGTGACTGGGAGGTGATGATGTTGGACCTGGCCAGTCCACATGATCCAAATCTCAGTAGACGTCTTTTGGGTTGAAAACCCATGTGTTTCAACAGTTTCTACAACACCTTGCTTGTTGATGTAATGATTTTGAGCCTTTCAACTTTTGAGTTGTTATAGTATGTTTCCTTGATGGATAAGACTAAGAAGTATTAGTATACTGACCTAGTATATCACCCAAACCATAACTTTGCAAATTGATTAGTATGATAGTATGACCCTTATAGATTATTATCGTTACCGTTGTACTACGCATCAGAAGTTGTTGATGATCGTCTTGGTCTTTGAAGCACACAATGCCTCCCAGACGAGCCCCAAGAAACAACATGGGTGCAGGAAATGAACCCCCACGAAGGGTTGAAGAACTTTTTCTTAAACAGATCCCGCCAACATTCAACGGGACCGGCAACCCGACTGATGCCGAAATCTGGATTAGGGCGATGGAAAGGATTTTCGACTTTCTTCATTGCACTGATCAAGAGAGACTCTCTTGTGTTGCATTCCAACTCACTGGGTCGGCAGATTTTTGGTGGGAAACCAAGAAGAGGACAATGACCCCCGAACAACTGGAAAACCTGACTTGGGAAGACTTCAAGATGGAGATTTACGATAAATACATCCCCAAGAGCTACAGAAAGAAGAAGGAGATAGAGTTTTTCAATCTAAAGCAAAACAAGATATCTGTGATGGAATACGATCACGCATTCTGCGACATGTCTCGCTATGCCCCTCATCTGATCGACACTGATGAAAAGATGGCCGAGAAGTTTCGTTCAGGCCTTAGGCACGAGATCAAGATGGCACTTGCTAGTCATGGTAATCTCACCCACTCTGAGGCACTTAGCTGAGCTCTGGATGTTGAGGCAGCTATGCCTGAAGACCGCTCAACCCAGACTCAAGCTCCGGGAAACAACGATCGTGGGAAGAGAAAATGGGAAGGCAACAACAACAATAATAGGGGTTACTACAACAACCAAGATAACAAGAGGCCATGGCAAGGAAATATGATGCCACAAGGGCAGTGGCAAGGACGACCAGTCAATCCAGGATCAGCTGGAAACAATCAGGGCCAGCTCAGGGCACCTTTGTGTCCCAAATGCTCCAAGTCACATCACGGCATATGCTTGGCTAGTAGCAATACCTGCTTTAAGTGTGGCCAGAAGGGCCATTTTGCCAGAGACTGCCAAGGAAAACCACAGGGAGGAATGAGAGGGCCGAATCAGCCAGGCCAAGTACAACCACTCAGGGCTATTCAAGGTCAACAACTACTCTATCCACCACCACAACAACAGCATCGACCTGTGGCACGTCCACCGCAAATTTCACAAGCAAGAGCCTATGCCCTGCACAAGAATAAGCAAGAAAACAACCAAGGGAATTTGGCAGGTATGGGCACATTACTCGACACACCTGTTATACTTCTGTTCGACACGGGTGCCTCGCATTCTTTTATTGCAAGTGCATGTGTAAAAACTTTAAAGCTCCAACCTGAAAAGACTAATAAGGACTTGAGAATTTCTTCGCCAATAGGAGGGATGGCAGTAGTAACACATGCTTGCTCGAACCTAGAGCTAACCATAGGATTGTTTAAGGTTATAGCGAATAACTTACACGTCATATTGATGGAGGACGTTGATATAATCCTGGGGATGGACTGGCTAGCGGAGAACTATCCCACGATATTGTGTCAAGAACGGAGAATCGCTTTCCACTTTCCAGGAAGGGACGCTTTAAGTTTCCACGGAATATGCAGGAGGAACAGAGTGCCGATTATTTCAGCTTTACAGGCAAGAAAGATGATGAACAAGAAAGATTGCCAAGCCTTCCTCGTATACCTGAACGGGGGAGTTGAGATCGAAAAGACAATGGAAAATGTAGAGATCGTGCGGGATTTTCAAGATGTTTTCCCAGAAAATTTGCCAGGATTACCACCTAACAGACAAGTAGAATTCACCATCGATCTAGAGCCAGGAGCGGCGCCAGTATCAAAAGCACCGTACAGAATGGCTCCGAAGGAATTGGAGGAGTTGAAGATCCAATTACAAGAATTGCTGGACCTAGGCTTCATCAGGCCTAGTGTGTCCCCATGGGGAGCGCCGGTGCTGTTTGTCAAAAAGAAAGATGGCACCTTGAGATTGTGCATCGATTATCGAGAGCTGAACAAGCTAACGCTTAAGAACAAGTATCCATTACCCAGAATCGATGATTTATTCGACCAACTCAAGGGCGCGAGTGTTTTCTCCAAAATCGATTTGAAGTCTGGGTATCATCAGTTAAAGGTTAGACATGAAGATATACCCAAAACGGCGTTCCGAACAAGATATGGTCACTACGAGTTCGTAGTTGTGCCGTTCGGACTAACAAACGCGCCAGCTGTATTCATGGACCTCATGAACAGAGTATTTCATCCTTATTTGGATAAGTTCGTCGTGGTGTTTATTGATGATATTCTCGTCTACTCCAGGAATGAAGAAGAACACAGGGAACATCTAAGAACTGCGTTGCAAACGCTAAGGGATGAATGCCTTTATGCCAAATTCAGCAAATGTGAGTTTTGGCTCAAAGAAGTTACATTTCTGGGACACATTGTGTCTTCAGAAGGTATCAAGGTAGACCCCGCCAAAGTGGAAGCAGTACAAGGGTGGAGGTCGCCAACTACCCCAAACGAGATCAGAAGTTTCTTAGGATTGGCTGGCTATTATCGAAGATTCATTGAAGGATTTTCCAAGATAGCAAGGCCGATGACGCAGTTGCTCAGGAAAGGAATTAAGTACAATTGGACTAACGAGTGCGAAGAGAGTTTTCAACTGCTCAAAGAAAAGCTAACTACGGCGCCAGTGCTAACAATTCCGAAACCAGACAAGGAGTATGTGGTCTACACGGATGCATCAAAGAATGGATTAGGATGCGTTTTGATGCAGGAAGGCAAAGTGATTGCATATGCATCGCGGCAACTTAGGCCACACGAATTGAATTATCCGACCCATGATCTGGAGCTAGCGGCAGTAGTGCACGCACTAAAAATCTGGAGACATCATCTATATGGTGTCAGGTGTGAGATTTACACCGATCACAAAAGTCTAAAATACTTTTTCGAGCAGAAGGATCTCAACATGAGACAGCGAAGGTGGCTCGAATTAGTGAAAGACTATGATTGTGGTATAAATTATCACCCAGGGAAGGCAAATGTAGTAGCCGATGCGTTGAGCCGCAAGGTCCCATCGAAACTGGGATACATCCTTACAAAGGAAGAAGAGCTCATACGAGATTTTAATAGGATGAGATTAGAGGTGATAAAACCACCTACTACAATAGCGGGGGTGGTCGCGATTATACCGAATTTGAGGAAAATGGTGGTAGAAGCTCAGAGGAAAGATGAAAAGTTGGAGAATTTACGAGTAAAGATAAGAGAAGGAAATCTCAAGAACTATCACGAAGAAGTCGATAATGCTATTTTCTTTGAAAAGAGAATATGCATCCCTCATGATGAAGAACTCAAAAACAAGATCATAAGCGAAGCCCATGACACTCCTTATGTTGCCCACCCAGGAAGCACTAAGATGTATCAAGATCTAAAAGAGAATTTCTGGTGGGAAGGAATGAAACGAGACGTAGCTTTATTCGTTGAAAAGTGCCTAATCTGCCAACAAGTAAAGGCTTTACACCAACGACCTTACGGTGAGCTACAACCTTTGGAGATTCCAGAATGGAAGTGGGATGATATTGCAATGGACTTTGTTACAGGATTGCCAAAAACAAGACGGGGTAACACGGCGATATGGGTCATTATTGACAGACTCACGAAGAGTGCACACTTTCTGCCTATCCCTATCACGTATGGATCAGATAAGTTAGCCCAACTCTATATCAAGGAGATCGTGCGTTTACATGGGGTGCCGAAAACAATCACGTCCGATAGAGACTCTAAGTTTACCTCCAGATTCTGGATAAGCTTGCAAAAGGAATTGGGGACCAGGTTGAATTTCAGCACAGCTTTCCACCCGCAGACCGACGGTCGGTCCGAAAGGACAATTCAAACGCTAGAAGATATGTTAAGGACTGTCGTACTAGACAGAGGAGAAGATTGGGAGCGTGTGTTGCCACTAATCGAATTTGCTTACAACAACAGCTATCAAGCAACTATCGTCATGGCACCTTATGAGGCGTTATACGGGAAGAAATATAGATCACCGCTTTACTGGGATGAAGTGGGCGAGAGAAGAATCTTGGGGCCAGATACAATAGGCGAGATGATCGAAATCGTCCGTCAGATTCGACAACGTATTAAAGAGGCCCAGGATAGACAAAAGTCTTATGCCGACAAATGACGAACCAACTTACAGTTTGAGTGTGGGGATAAAGTCTTTTTGAAGGTTTCTCCCTCTAAAGGGATTACAAGATTTGGCGTAAAGGGTAAGCTTAGACCCCATTTTATAGGACCCTATGAGATCCTAGGAAGGGTAGGCCCCGTAGCTTACAGGCTGGCGTTGCTGCCAAGCCTTGGCAATGTGCATAATGTGTTTCATGTGTCGCAGTTGAGGAAATATGTTTATGATCCAAAGCACGTGATCCAAAGGAACGACGTCATCCTTAGCCCAGACATGAGCTATGAAGAGAGACCCGAATCTATTCTAGATCGGAAAGTTCAGGTACTAAGGAATAAGTCGATACCCTTAGTAAAAGTCCTTTGGAAGCACCATGATCAAGAAGAGGCGACATGGGAACTCGAGTCTAGCATGAAGGAGAAGTATCCAGAATTATTCCCTGAGGTACAAATTTAGGGACGAAATTTCTTTAAGGGGGATAGTATGTCATATCCCGGCTTTTAATCACATATTAAAGGCTTAATTATTAATAAGTAGGGTTCGGAATCCATTAATAATAAAACTGGTTTGATTTATCTGATGTATTTTAATCGTTATACATATGTTTTGATGTGCTTAGTTCTTATTAATATTTGAATCCGTTTGAGATTTAAAAATATTTTATTATTATAGTGCATAAAGTTTAATTAGTGGGTTGAGTGATTCCTCTGGCGGAACGCGATTCCTCTGGCGGACTGTGATTCCTCTGGCAGAGTGCGATTCCTCTGGCGGAGTGTGATTCCTCTGGCGGAGCGCGATTCCTCTGGCGGAGTGTGATTCCTCTGGCGGAGCGCGATTCCTCTGGCGGACTGTGATTCCTCTGGCGGAGTGCGATTCCTCTGGCGGAGTGCGATTCCTCTGGCGGAGTGCGATTCCTCTGGCGGAATGTGTTTCCTCTGGCGAGTTTTGATTCCTCTGCTCTGCCGAGTTTTGATTCCTCTGCTCTGCCGAGTTTTGATTCCTCTGCTCTGGCGAGTTTTGATTCCTCTGCTCTGGCGGAGTGCGTTTCCTCTGCTCTGCCGAGTTTTGATTCCTCTGCTCTGGCGAGTTTTTCATTTCTCTGCTCTGGTGCGGAACTAACGTGAGAGAGAGAGGAGTCAAAGCAAGTGGATAAACATAGTTAACGGATAAGATATTTTATGCAAGTGGATAATTAAGCATGTGTTATTTATCCAATACTTGATGGCTAAGTAAATGGGGTTATATAAACAACACCCTTCTCTTTCATTCCTCATAATAGACGTCCTTTTCCACTTTCTTCTCTCTCTTCTCTCCCGACTGTCTTCACCCAATACCATTGATGAGATAGTAAAAAGCTTCACAAGCAACTTGTATGCCATAACCACCGATTAAATCAAGCTGAAAACACTTTTAGATCCATAGAACAAAAGCTGGGTTGAAGGTTCGAGCTAGGAATCAAGAAGGTGGAGTTATACTTTTCTCTACACAAATCATAAAAGTAAGCTTCTAAACACATGAATCTACTTATTTCTAAGCTTTGTGAGCATGTAAATGGAGGATCAAAGCATGAAAATAACTCCTAATTCAAGCTGGTAAATTTCGAAAATTACTAGGGTTGGAAAGTTGTAGTTCGTGAAGAAAGTGAAAATTGAGTGGTTATATGAGTTCTTGAGCATGCTATGATGTTAAGTGATGGTTTATATTGATGATTAGAAGTGATGAATGAGTTTTGGTATGAGTTTGTTGTTGAGAATTATGATGTTATACTCAGGTTAGAAATGTTTTGAAATATATGAGTTTTAAGTACAAATTGGAGAATTTCGTAGGCTTACTGACCTACTGTGATCGACGGTTTTCCGATGACTAATAGCTTTGAAAATTTTATAGCAAGTCCCTACATGAGTCTTGAGTACCCTGGTAAAATTTCAAGCCATTCCAACTTCGTTTGATATTTCTTTAAAATACAATACCTAAACTGCACATTACTACCGAGAATTTCAGAGAACAGGGGAAAGAGTCATTCATCTCAGTGGCTTCCTGTGTGATCTAGATTTCCAAACTTTTATGGTATTAACCTTATTGTGTTAGCTAGATATCCACCAAAGTTGAGCCCAGTCTGACAACTTTTACTTTTTTTCAAAAATCCAAGTTTGCGATTGCTCAAAACTGCCGAACATGGTAGATCGTGGTAAAAACGTTATATCTCTCAAAGCACTTGGAGTTTCGACTCTACTTTTTTTTGAAACTAGACACGAATATCTTTCTTTTGGTATGAGTCTCGAGTCTAGGAGACATCGGAGTCAGAACAGATTAAATTTTGAAGTTGAGCCAGTGTAAAATCAGAGCATGTTTTGATGATGTTTGATTGTGATTCTTATGTGCCTTATGTGTTAGTGTTGCCTATGTGTTTGAATGAGATTAGACGAGGTATGATGGTTTTTGACTATCTTTAATGGAACGAATTATGGATGCTAGAACCCTCCTAAAACACTAAAATATACCCTAGACACGTAGAATTAGACTTTGTCTTATGACAATTTTCTTCGCGAACTTACCGACTCTTCATCAATAAAGGTCCGGGCGACAGGAAGTGAAGTCGAAGAAGAAGCGACTCCACGCTAGCTTAAGAACGTTTGAGGTGGGCATTACTTTTACTATACGTATATAGAGATCCCCTGCGTGACGTAGGCCTCATATACGAATATATGTGCATGACAAGTTTTAACCGTTATTCAGCTTTTATGAAATGCTTATATGTTCAATGTCATTATGAAAATGAAAATGTTTATGAAAATGAAATGTTTATGAAATGATTGACTGCCAAAATGTTTATGTTTTTATATGTATCCTATCTGTGTTGGTTCGCCAACTTTAAAGGAAATCCAATTGGGATCCTATGCTAGACAAAGGTCGCTAGCTAAGGTTAACGTGTACACTCATGGAGACCGCGAGTCGCTTGCGACCGGTCTTGGCGTCCGTGGTAAGGAGGCCTCCTTCCCGGCGCGTGACAGAAAGGAACAGATATGGATCATATGAAGGAAAATGATCGGCTGATCGACTTTATGAAAATGAAAGAAATGTTTTAGTAAGCGCAGGCTATTCAAGAAAACCCCTGTGTGTTACTATTGGCAGTTCAATTTATATATGTATGTATGTTATATTTTCGGCTTATGCCACTGGGTATTTTTATACTCAGCCCTGCATGTATTTCTATATGCATAACCATATGCATAACTCACACATTTTATGAGCAGGCGATGGAATGGATCGGTGTTGAGCGGATTCCCTTTTTATGGTCATGTAATGAAACCTTGAGTATGCATCTCCATATGCATAACTCACACGTTTTTCCGCTGCAAACACTCTGACTTATTTATCGGTTCTACTTGAACTTATTACTACTTCAGCTTGTTTAACTTCCATTTGAGGTCTAGTCGTTATGGCAAGCTCGTTCGTAAACTACCCAAACGGTTATATATATATATATATCACTAGTTTGTTGTTGTTAATATTGATTACTTAACAAACCCCCTTTAGATTCTATTTTACATTGTTCACCCCAAGTCATAACCCCGGTTAACCCGTCATTGGGATAGTGGGCTGTGACAATTTTCCTTCCGCGTTTTTACGTTTTTTCAAGTTATTTTCAGTTTAGAACTTGGTTTTTCACCCTAAGACTATAAATAGGTCCTCTTTAGACCTATCTAGGGTTCCCAGCTTTAGTTTTTCAGTTCTCAATTTTCATATTTCAGTTTTATAGCTTTAGAACTTTTGAGCTTTCCAGTTTTCAAGGCTTGGATCAGGATTGAAGATTCAAGCCGCTACAATCGTTTTAATTCGGTTTTATACAATTTGTTTTTACAATTGCGTTCAATTTAATTATGTTTATGTTTGATTTTACTATGTCTGGCTAGTCTTTTTATCTGAACCTAGGGTTTGTACATAGCTGATTGATTATGTGTTTTTGATTTATTGATATCAATTTGCCTTCCAACTTATGATTCATGATTCCTGGTGCCTGTTCTCTTGTGAATTATCTGATCAATGATTTACATGTTTAGCTGTTCAATTTGAGTCTTGAATGCGATAATTGTTCAGCCGATTCAGGAATGCATGATATAGTGTTAGCCTTGAGTCTTGAATGCGATAGGTGAAGCTATAGGAAGCTATTCTTTATGTGCTATTTGGAGTTAATTTATTCCTTGGAGTCTTGAATGCGAAAAGGGATTAATTAATCTACGTTCATAGGTGGTCGTTAGAGACGCTTGTGAATAATATAGTGATCTTTCATCAGGGTTGGATTAAAATTGGTAATTGAATCAATAGGTTAAATACATGTAGTTGATTAGTGAAAGTACATCCCTAGGGTCAGAGCTTTCCTTATATTTGAGTTAATTATCATAGTTAAAATACTCTTTAGTTTTTATTTAGTTAATCTTAGTTCGTAATTCACCTTCATAATTTGTTTTACCTGCATAATGTTAGAGTCTGTTTAGGAGATAGATATAGTAATTTCGTTTTACAGTCTCTGTGGATACGATACTCTGCTTGCTGTTTTCATACTACAATTACACTGTTTAGTTGCAGTTATTGTTGCTATAAAAATAGTGATCAGAAGGTCAGCGGCGAATCTCGGTGATTGACCTTTTTTTAGTAGAATCCGGCCGTGGATAGCATGTTGAAAGGACTTGATTTGACGCTTTCGGAAAGCCGAAGAGATAATGAGACAGGGCCGATCTTCAACTATAGTCGGCTTCAAGACCGCGAAGTCATGCGCCGGAACATCGGGAGGTCGCCCAGTAGCAACCCTAAGGGATTCGGCGAACGTCTTCCCTTTAGGCCGGGGTTCTTGAGTATGTTGCTGCTCATCCGACTGAGTTGTAGTATTCGTAACCTTATCAGTAGGAGAACTAGTAGAGATCGTCTCAACATTGCTCACAGTCCCCGTCCGTGAGGGGAACTCTATCCCGGCAAAATCAGAACCTGAGATTCCATTGAGAATGGCCCTAGCAGCAGGAGGGGTCGTTGAGATCTTCGTAGAGACGCCCGCAAATCCTTTCCTCGAAGGGAACTCCAGCCGGGGATTAGTAGAAACCAAACCGCCATGATGAGCAAAGTCCTTAACCGCTGTGGAGGCAACGATCAAAGAATCCGTGGGGGGAAGACCCTGGGAAAATTTATCAAATTCCACAGCCGCCGCCGCCTTCATGGAAACCCTAGTATTGATATCCGCCGTCGAAGTAGGAAAACCTTGAGATTGCGCAGCAACGTTATTCGCAAAGAAACTCCAGTCGAAAACCGTCTCCGGCTGGTCGGCAGAAACTCCATGCAGCAAATTCAACGGATCCCTATCATAGTACGCCGTGGTAGAAGCCCTGGAACTATCGGACGTAAACAACTGAGCAACCCTAGAGACAGGTTGAAAGCACGCAACTTCTTGAACTTCCGGGAATAAGGAACCATCCCTAATTGCAGCCGCGTCAATGGATAGAGGGGCAACCTCCGTCGCAGGAAAGCAGTTACTTTTCTCGTTGAGTACATGGTTGGAAAACACGATCCCGTTGGTGACAGCACGTAAGTGGAGAACATCCACCAAAGGTTTCTCCAACGGGGGGAACTCGATGATGGAAAGAGCAGTCATCTCGCCGGCCGGAGAAAACCAGAGCCGGCCGGCCAAAAAAGAGGGAGAGAACGACCGCCTAGCAGGCGGCAGGAGGGAACCCTACCGAGAGAGAGAACATCCGCCTTTTCCCCTACGGAAGTTTGCTTTAACCGAATTCAAATTAATATTTTTTTTTTTACTTTGGGGGAGTTGGGGAGGGGGAGCAGTGGGGTTTGAACCCGGGACCTCATGCATTCAACCTATTGATTCAATTACCAATTTTAATCCAACCCTGATGAAAGATCACTATATTATTCACAAGCTTCTCTAACGAACACCTATGAACGTAGATTAATTAACCCCTTTTCGCATTCAAGACTCCAAGGAATTAATTAACTCCAAATAGCACATAAAGAATAGCTTCCTATAGCTTCACCTATCGCATTCAAGACTCAAGGCTAACACTATATCATGCATTCCTGAATCGGCTGAACAATTATCACATTCAAGACTCAAACTGAACAGCTAGACATGTAAATCATTGATCAGATAATTCACAAGAAAACAGGCACCAGGAATCATGAATCACAAGTTGGAAGGCAAATTGATATCAATAAATCAAAAACACATAAATAATCAGCTATGTACAAACCCTAAGTCCAGATTAACGAACTAGCCAGACATAATAAAATCAAACATAAACATAATTAAATTGAACGCAATTGTAAAAACAAATTGTATAAAAACCGAATGAAAACTGAAGTAGCGGCTTGAATCTTCAATATTGATCCAAGCCTTGAAAACTAGAAAAGCAATAAAATTCTAAAGCTATAAAACTGAAATACGAATGCTAGGGTTTTTCGGTCTCTGAATAGGTCAAAAGAGGACCTATTTATAGTTTTCAGATTTTCTTCGGATCAACATGGAAGTTGCCATGCAAAGTAGAATTCTAAAGGTAATAGAATCGTGTGAAATAAGGCAACTCTCCAGCTGGATGCGCGCTCCGGAAAATACTCCCACACATGCCGAATTCGCAGCTCTCGCCAGAGGAATGGATGTCACCAGGGTAACGGGTCACGCCAGAGGAATGGATGATTTCTCTGACCTCGCCAGAGAAATGGGTCGCCAGCGGAATGATGATTTCTCTGCTATCGCCAGAGGAACGGTGATTCCGTTGTAATGGACTCTCACTTGGCTGCTCTGGCTATTGACTCTTCTGGTGATGACTTCGCTACACTGGCTTCTTGATTTCACTAACTCCAGAGAAATGGTGATTTCTCTGACTCCAGAGAAATGGTGATTTCTCTGGCGATTGATTCCGCTGTACTGGCGCTTCTCTGCTTTGGAAATGTCGATTCCTCTGGCAATTGGTTTCTCTGCTCTGGTGAGTTGACTTCGCTGCTCTGGTCTTTGATTTCTCTGACGCCAGAGGAATGGTGATTTCTCTGCTCTGGAAATGTCAGTTCCTCTGCTCTGGATACCAGAACACCTAGAAAACGCCAAATTCATCCAAAATTCTCCAAAACTGCATTCTTCCATCTCGAAAGCCTAAATCTCCTGCAAAGCATAAAATACACCATAAACGCACCAAATTCTAGAAGATTATCTTAAAACACGCACAAATAAACCCTTAAAAATAAAGTAAATTAAGCATAAATCAAGTACCTCTAAGAAGAACAGTGGGAGCTGGTTCCGGGACAGCTTCCAAGACTGTTTTGCCTTTGGATGTTGGAGAGGATTTCCAAGGCATTTCAGTTGGTCTCTTGGAGGGTTTCTGAGGAAGGAGGGAACGGAATCGGCGGGGCACATTTGTGTGAGCAGGGGGATTTGATGGCGGTGAATCAGGGGTATCATCAGAGTCAGATGATGGTGGAGATGAGATATCAATAACCTTCATCTTTGGAGAAGGTTTGGGTTCTCTTCTTGCCGGTTTGAAGAGACGAAGACTGTCTGTGAAGTCAATCATCTTTGGCCATCGCACAAATCTGTGCTTCTTTGTTCCTTCGATGATGATCTGGGAGACCCTGCTTCCTTGTCGAACCATCGTTGTCGGCCTTGTGTTGTGAGCTTCATTGTAGAGAAGCTTCAGATAAGCTTCTTCCCAGTTGTAGGACTCGTTCTCCAGAAGAGCTGCCATGACATTCTTCTGAGATTGAGAAGCTTTATCAGGAGTTCCGGTTGCACCTATCCAGCACTTCTGGATAATCTTGCCCAGCATGGCAAACTCTGGATGAAGATGGGAAAGAGTGACTTGACTTTCCGTCGATTCGGATTCATCCTTCAGTGCAGACTTGAGAATTTTGTTTGCTTCCTTATCAGTCAGTCTGGAGAAGGAAGTTCCACTGTTCGGGAGTTTGAACAGTTTTCTAATAATCTCAGAGACGTTGAGAGTCTCTTCAACACGATTTGCTCCGGTGATGATACTGACTTTTGAGAAAAGTTCTTCGGAATCGTTGAACTTGAGATTCCTGTAGAATTCTCTGACTGCGTCGTCAAGTAGATACTTTGGTTCACTGATGATGAATTTGGTCCATCCGTGCTTTGTAATACCCCGTATTTTTTTTATAATATTTTTATTAGTATTTATATATTTGTTAAAGGAATTAAATAGCTTGAGATGCTATTTAATTATTTGAGCATTATTTACTAATGAGTTTATTGGTTTAGTGTAACACCCCCATCCCTTGCGAATAGGAGATGCTACCCAAAATATTCATTTATTTGATTTCTCTAATATTAATTTAAGTATAGGATATAAAGAAAAATAGGAAAAGAATTCCCTTTTTGATAATATAGTAATCTAATAAATATTACTATTAAAATTAATAATACTTAACCAATGAGTTATTAAAATATACTATATGTGTAATAGAAAAATTATCAAAATTTTATTTCTCTTTTCCAATATAAAAAATATGTAACGGAAGCTGTAAAACTACAATAATAATCCTGCCAAAACACTATATATATATATATATATATATATATAAATATCAAAGGCAACGGAAGCTGTAAGTTATATAAACGACATTCAATAATAACTTTATCTAAGCATCATATTTATATATATAAAAAGATGGAGTACATACAAAACCATCAAGTTTAAAAGTATAATTAACGTGTTCGAGGCACAGCTCGTAACTACACATACGGTAAACAAAATATATATATTCGGTCACAGCCGTCATCAAAATGCATGATCATAAACCAATATATATAAAGTCTCGACCCACCAAAATTGGAAGAGGCTAAGTTGGTTAGTAGCAAGATATATTTACCAAAAACAGCAACATATAATACTTCATCATATAATAGAACGGGAGAATGTGGAGTTCCATGTCTGCCGTCTTGCCGTCAACTCCTTAACCTGAAAAGAATCATAAATAATAGGGTATGAGTGTGCAAGCACACTCAGTGGGGTAAACACTGCAAGCAGTTATAACCAATTGTGTAATGAATCATAACATGTTGAACTCTTATAATTTTTCACTTAGCTGACATCTTGTGAGACTAGTCTCGGTCCCTTGTGGACCTGACCCCTTGTGGGCCGTTCAGCTCTTTGATCCCTTGTGGATCCGACCCCTTGTGGGTCCCATAAGTTCATATGAATGACGCACAACACAACAATGATTATAACCATGTAACAACTACGCTTACAGATAAAAGTAAACCCCACCTTAAGTGATTGAATTCAAACCTCTTCAAGCTTGCTTCGGTTGTCCTCCTCGAGCCTTGGATGCGCCGCTCCTAGCACTTGAAACACTTTAAACTTAGTTTCATTACAAGCACTTATTCTTGAATAAGCTCTCATTTCTTTAAACAATATTTTTAATCTCTCTTGAATATATTCTTGATAATTCTACAATACACTTGAAGCCGAAGACCATATTTGAACATTTTATGAATCTACAAATTATAAATTCATAGTTTCAATTACTAGTATAAATTATACTAATCTAACTTCATTATAATCATATCATTTAATTATATAATATACTAAGTTTAGATCACCATAATCCTTATAATTTATTTCAATTCTTGGCTAATAATATTAAAAGCAAATGTCTTGATTATCTATTTATGTGTTCAAGGTGAAACAATCATCAAAATCCAATTCAAATTCCCAAATAAAATTAAAATAAGCATAACATATTAAAACTCATATTCGACACATATGGAGCTACATCTCGACGTCTATTCCGGCCAATTCGACCTTAGATTTCAAGAAGAAAACCTATGATTAGAACGTCTACGACATGAGCTACAAAACCCCTAAACTTATTCACCCTCACGGCATCGATTTGACGCCGGAAGGTCGACTCAAACTCGCGCGGAAACCTTCGCGCACAGACCCGACACCCTGACTTGATTGGCTCATAACTCCCTCGTCCGGTGTCGGATTGACGATCCGAAGGTACTGTTGGAAAGCCAACGACGATAGCTTTCTAATGGTACCTATATTGATGGGGTTTGATGAAAGAAAACAAATGAAAAACGGTCTGCAAGGTACGATCCTGCTGCTGTCAAAAACAGGGGAAAAATAAAACACAACAAAACACATGCCGGCAGCCACCTCGCCGCCGGAACTACTGTTCCGGTAATCCCTCCTCCTCACTCACACACAACAGACTCCATCCCACCAATATCTACTCAAGACCTTTAGCCATCGATTAAGAAAAACAAGAATGGAAGAGAAGTGCAAAACCCTTTCAAATTCAAAACCCCTTTCAAATTCAACAAGCAAAAATCGAAGAAACAAGAATTAGGAGAAATTACCTTAGTATGCTGCTGGGATTTGAAGACGAAGAGAGGGATGAAAGAAAAGTGGTGAACGCAGAGAAGATGGAGGTGAGCGATCGAGAAGAGAGAGATAGTTTCTGCAATCTTTTTCTTTTTTAGTAAGAATGTTTAATTCCCTTTTGTATTTATATGCATCTATTACAATTAAAATAATCTAGATATTTAAATTATTTATTATTGTTTAAGAAAAAATCTTAGATATTAATTATTAAATCAATTCTAGAATATTCCATTTATTTATACTTTTACTATAAACAATTTACATATTAATATCTAACATATTCTAGAGTTTTCTTGTATTTTATTTTATTAATCTTATTCTTTAAGATTTATTTATAAGTAAATTTTAATTTTGCTAGGGCGGATCCTTGCTCTAAGTCGGACAACCTGTAAAACATTTAAAAATCAAATCCGTTAGTTTTAATGAAGTCATAAAATAATTAATTTACGCATAAACATCTCTAATATATTGTAATTAAATTATAAATAAATTAAAAAGGTTCGGGGTATTACACCCTACCACCCTTAAAAATAATTTCGTCCTCGAAATTAACCTTGCAAGTCTTTAAAGTGAGGATATCGCGCTAAAAGGTCGTCTTCTTTCTCCCACGTTGCTTCTTCTGGTCCGTGCCTACTCCATTGGACTTTTACTAATGGTACTAATCTATTTCTTAAGGTATGAACCTTTCGATCTAAGATGGCAATAGGCATTTCCTCATAGGTTAAGTCAGGAGATATTTGGAGACTCCCACGAGAAATGATGTGGCTTGGGTCAGAAACGTATTTCCTAAGCATCGACACGTGGAATACGTTATGTACGCCTGCTAGGTCTGGGGGTAAAGCTAAGCGATAAGCTACGCCTCCTATCTTTTCAAGTATTTCAAATGGTCCTACGTATCGAGGTTGTAACTTTCCCTTTTTGCCGAATCTAATGACTCCTTTCATCGGTGCTATCTTCAAGAATACTTTGTCTCCAATCTCGAAATGCACGTCTTTTCGTTTTGGATCAGCGTAAGACTTTTGACGATCTTGGGCTATCTTGATTCTTTCTCTAATTTTTGCAATTACTCCAACTGTTCTTTCAATGATCTCGGGTCCCAAAATTCGTCTTTCTCCGACTTCATCCCAGTGAATCGGTGATCGGCATCTTCTTCCATAAAGAGCTTCAAATGGCGGCATTCCGATTGTAGCTTGGTGGCTATTATTGTACGCGAACTCGACTAATGGTAGGTGTTTCTCCCAACTTCCTCCCAAGTCAAGCGCACAAGCACGAAGCATATCTTCCAAGATTTGGATAGTTCGTTCCGATTGTCCATCCGACTGAGGATGATAGGCGGTGCTGAAATTCAACTTGGTGCCTAAGGCTGATTGAAGGCTTCTCCAAAACTTAGAAGTGAATCTCGTATCTCGATCTGACACTATTGACACTGGTACTCCATGTAGCCTTACTATCTCATCAATGTAGAGTTGCGCCAATTGATCCATGCTATAGGTCATCTTAACAGGAAGAAAGTGGGCTGATTTCGTCAACGTATCAATAATAACCCAAATTGCATGATGGCCTTTCACTGTGCGAGGTAATCCAACCACAAAGTCCATAGCAATTTTCTCCCATTTCCACTCGGGAATCTCGAGCGGGTTTAGTAATCCAGAGGGGCGTTGGTGTTCAGCTTTTACCTGTTGGCAAGTGATACATCTTTCTACAAAGCTCCCAATGGATCTCTTCATGTTTCGCCACCAAAAGATCGTTTTCAAATCCTTGTACATCTTGGTTCCACCTGGATGCACGGAGTATGGAGTATTGTGTGCTTCCTCAAGTATCTCCCGTCTGAGCTCTTCATTATTTGGCACGCACAATCTTCCTTCGTAAACGAGTGTTCCGTCCTCTGTGACTGCGAATCCTTGGATGGTACCTTCGAGTGCTCTCGTCTTTATTTTGCACAAAAATTGATCATCTTTTTGCGCCTCTCGAATTCGATCTCTTAGCATTGGACGGACGACAAGTGCAGCTATAACTCCTGATGTGGTGTTCGGCGGTTGCACCACTTCCAAATTAAGCATCTCGAATTCTCTAATAAGCTTCTTCTCGCTAGTAGGTAATGTGGCAAGATAACTTTTTCGACTTAACGCATCAGCAACCACGTTCGCCTTTCCAGGGTGATAGTGGATTGTGCAGTCGTAATCTTTAACTAACTCTAACCACCTTCTTTGGCGGAGGTTTAACTCCTTTTGAGTGAAGAAATATTTGAGGCTCTTGTGGTCAGTGTAAATTTCGCACTTGCTGCCATAGAGATAATGACGCCATATTTTCAATGCGTGCACAACTGCTGCGAGCTCGAGGTCGTGAGTTGGGTACTTCTCTTCGTGAGGCTTCAACTGCCTTGATGCGTATGCCACGACCTTACCATGTTGCATCAATACACATCCGAGCCCTTGCTTTGAAGCATCCGTATAGATAACAAAGCCTTCAGCACCATCGGGTACTGTCAAAACTGGGGCTGATATTAGGCGTTGTTTAAGCTCTTGGAAACTCTTCTCGCATTGGTCACTCCATTGGAACTTTTCATTCTTCCTCGTTAGCTTTGTTAACGGACCGGCAATTCTCGAAAATCCCTCTATGAATCGCCGATAGTACCCAGCCATTCCAAGGAAGCTCCTGATCTCTTTCACGTTGGTTGGCGTCTTCCAATTACTTACTGCTTCAACTTTGGACGGATCTACTTCTATCCCTTTCGGTGTAATCACGTGTCCGAGAAAAGCTACTCGTTCCAACCAAAATTCACATTTTTGAAATTTCGCATACAACTTTTCTTTCCTCAAAGTCTCCAAGACGATCTTCAGATGCTCCGCGTGTTGCTCCTTGTCTCTCGAGTATACAAGGATGTCGTCAATAAAAACGATCACAAATTGATCAAGGTAGGAATGGAAGACGCGGTTCATTAAATCCATGAAGACGCCAGGTGCATTGGAGAGTCCGAAAGGCACGACTGTAAACTCAAAGTGGCCGTATCTCGTCCTAAACGCGGTCTTGGAAACGTCGCTCTCTTTGATTTTAAGTTGGTGATATCCCGATCTCAAGTCGATCTTCGAGAACACACCCGCTCCTTTCAATTGGTCGAATAAATCTTCGATTCGGGGCAACGGATATTTATTCTTGATCGTTAGCCTATTCAGTTCGCGATAATCCACGCACATCCTTAAAGTCCCGTCCTTCTTCTTCACGAATAATACTGGAGCACCCCAAGGAGATACACTCGGTCGAATGAATCCCTTGTCAAGCAATTCTTGTAGCTGAACTTTAAGTTCTTGTAATTCTTTAGGTGCCATCCTATAGGGTGCCTTCGAGATTGGAGTTGCTCCTGGTACTAAGTCGATGGTGAACTCGATTTGTCGGTCTGGAGGAATCCCTGGTAACTCATCAGGAAATACATCGGCATACTCTCTTACTATAGGCACTTCAGAAACATTACTTTCGTTGGGTAGTGTTGTGGTCATACTAACTAGGTACCCTTGACAATCTTTCTTTCTTAGCATCTTGATTGCCTTCATCGCGGTTATAATCCTTGGATGAGCTTTTGTTCGAGCACCATAAAAGATGAGCTTCGGTTCTCCAGGGCGTTGAATCTCCACCTCTCGCTCACGACATCTAATTGTTGCATTATTCTTGCCCATCCAATCCATGCCTAAGATTATATCGAAATCTCGCATTTCTAGGACGTGAAGATCGGCTTCAAGCTCTTTCCCGTTTATGTCTATCTTTATACCCTTCGTTATCTTATCGCTCCTAATAATTTTTCCCGAAGGAATGCTAACCTCTAGTGCGTCGCTATTATCGTAGGAGACTATACTAATCTTCGAACAAAATTTCGTAGATATGAAGGAATGGGTAGCTCCCGAATCAAATAGCACCAAAGCAGGAATATTTGAGACTTGAAGTATACCTGACATGGTGTCTGCACCGTCCTCGGGATCGGGGTCTCCTTCTGTCATGGCAAAGACTCGGGGCTTCACTTTTTTCATAGGCTCTTGAATATTCTTTTGCGTCTCCTTTTTGTTCTTTGGACAGTTATATGACATGTGTCCTGGATCGCCGCAGGAGTAGCAGACGTTCTTCCCACGCCAACACTCGCCTATGTGGAATTTATTACACTTTGGGCATTGAGACTTCTCATTGCTTGATTTGGATGATGCAGATCCTGTTGAAGAACCACGTGTTGGTTGCCATTTCTTGTTTGTTGGAGCATTTTTCCCTTTTCCAAAATCTTCCCATTTTCTCTTTCCGAATGAGTCACGGTGTTGTTGATCTTTGATCTCTAGTTGCAAGCCATTGGAGACTGCTTGAGCTCGGTCGATAACTTCTCTATAAGTTGGCAATCTCAAGGCGGATATTATTCCACAAATTTCAGGTCGTAAGCCTTGCTCGAACCGACGCGCTTTCTTCACATCCGTGTCGACTAGGTATGGTGCATATCGAGACAATTTGTTGAATTTTCTCTCATAGTCGACAAGCGTCATATTTCCTTGCTTGAGATTGAGGAACTCGGTCTCCTTTTGTGTTATGTAGGATTGAGGAAAATAGCGATCCATTATCAGCTCCTTGAAGTCCTTCCAAACCAAAGCTTGGCGTTGTTCAAGTGTCAACGTTCGAGCATGAGATTCCCACCAGTGGCTTGCTTCTTCGGCCAATTGATAGATCGCACACGAGACTTTTTGCTCTTCACTACAGCCCATAAGCTCAAATATTCGTTCGAGCTCACGAATCCATTCTTCCGTGTCTTCAGGCCCTTCGGTTCCCTTAAATCTTGGTGGACCCATCCTTCGAAACTGTTCAATAATTTCAAAATTCCTTACTCGAGGTTGTCCAGCATTCATGCCACCCTCCTGTTGTTGCTGCATAAAGCCTTGGAGAGCTAGTAGAAATTGAGCAAAATCAACCCCATTGTTATTCACAGGTGGGGCTCGCTGCTCATCTTCCGGAGCGCGTCGCGGGGGCATTATCCTTTAACTAAATCAAGATGTTAAGAACCTAAAGTCAATGTCCTAACGGTTATATTTCGAGGACTAATTCTATTAGAGCATAAATCTATGTAATATAAATCAATCAAGATCATTGAGGAAACTTCTATTTCTTTATTTAAAAACTTATTCTATCAAACTTTATCATTGATGTGTCGGAAATTCAAAACATAGCCAGTAATCGTATCAACTAAATATTAAAATCATTCTTTGTCCCTTGTGGACACACATATTCTTTCACATTATTCAAATTGATACGATCAAGCTTTCAATTTTTTTTTTTTTCGACACGATCATTTCATACTCACACCATAATTTTAAGCAAAATAAAATTATTTAATAAATACATATTACCTTGGAGTCGGCATAGAGCAGCAGCCACGAACCACATTCTCTCCCGATTCGAAACATGTCATAACAACTCATATATTTACTAATAATTATACTTCAGACGCAAGTCTACAGGAACGTAGACCTGCTCTGATACCACAATGTAACACCCCCATCCCTTGCGAATAGGAGATGCTACCCAAAATATTCATTTATTTGATTTCTCTAATATTAATTTAAGTATAGGATATAAAGAAAAATAGGAAAAGAATTCCCTTTTTGATAATATAGTAATCTAATATATATTACTATTAAAATTAATAATACTTAACCAATGAGTTATTAAAATATACTATATGTGTAATAGAAAAATTATCAAAATTTTATTTCTCTTTTCCAATATAAAAAATATGTAACGGAAGCTGTAAAACTACAATAATAATCCTGCCAAAACACTATATATATATATATATATATATATATATAAATATCAAAGGCAACGGAAGCTGTAAGTTATATAAACGACATTCAATAATAACTTTATCTAAGCATCATATTTATATATATAAAAAGATGGAGTACATACAAAACCATCAAGTTTAAAAGTATAATTAACGTGTTCGAGGCACAGCTCGTAACTACACATACGGTAAACAAAATATATATATTCGGTCACAGCCGTCATCAAAATGCATGATCATAAACCAATATATATAAAGTCTCGACCCACCAAAATTGGAAGAGGCTAAGTTGGTTAGTAGCAAGATATATTTACCGAAAACAGCAACATATAATACTTCATCATATAATAGAACGGGAGAATGTGGAGTTCCATGTCTGTCGTCTTGCCGTCAACTCCTTAACCTGAAAAGAATCATAAATAATAGGGTATGAGTGTGCAAGCACACTCAGTGGGGTAAACACTGCAAGCAGTTATAACCAATTGTGTAATGAATCATAACATGTTGAACTCTTATAATTTTTCACTTAGCTGACATCTTGTGAGACTAGTCTCGGTCCCTTGTGGACCTGACCCCTTGTGGGCCGTTCAGCTCTTTGATCCCTTGTGGATCCGACCCCTTGTGGGTCCCATAAGTTCATATGAATGACGCACAACACAACAATGATTATAACCATGTAACAACTACGCTTACAGATAAAAGTAAACCCCACCTTAAGTGATTGAATTCAAACCTCTTCAAGCTTGCTTCGGTTGTCCTCCTCGAGCCTTGGATGCGCCGCTCCTAGCACTTGAAACACTTTAAACTTAGTTTCATTACAAGCACTTATTCTTGAATAAGCTCTCATTTCTTTAAACAATATTTTTAATCTCTCTTGAATATATTCTTGATAATTCTACAATACACTTGAAGCCGAAGACCATATTTGAACATTTTATGAATCTACAAATTATAAATTCATAGTTTCAATTACTAGTATAAATTATACTAATCTAACTTCATTATAATCATATCATTTAATTATATAATATACTAAGTTTAGATCACCATAATCCTTATAATTTATTTCAATTCTTGGCTAATAATATTAAAAGCAAATGTCTTGATTATCTATTTATGTGTTCAAGGTGAAACAATCATCAAAATCTAATTCAAATTCCCAAATAAAAATTAAAATAAGCATAACATATTAAAACTCATATTCGACACATATGGAGCTACATCTCGACGTCTATTCCGGCCAATTCGACCTTAGATTTCAAGAAGAAAACCTATGATTAGAACGTCTACGACATGAGCTACAAAACCCCTAAACTTATTCACCCTCACGGCATCGATTTGACGCCGGAAGGTCGACTCAAACTCGCGCGGAAACCTTCGCGCACAGACCCGACACCCTGACTTGATTGGCTCATAACTCCCTCGTCCGGTGTCGGATTGACGATCCGAAGGTACTGTTGGAAAGCCAACGACGATAGCTTTCTAATGGTACCTATATTGATGGGGTTTGATGAAAGAAAACAAATGAAAAACGGTCTGCAAGGTACGATCCTGCTGCTGTCAAAAACAGGGGAAAAATAAAACACAACAAAACACATGCCGGCAGCCACCTCGCCGCCGGAACTACTGTTCCGGTAATCCCTCCTCCTCACTCACACACAACAGACTCCATCCCACCAATATCTACTCAAGACCTTTAGCCATCGATTAAGAAAAACAAGAATGGAAGAGAAGTGCAAAACCCTTTCAAATTCAAAACCCCTTTCAAATTCAACAAGCAAAAATCGAAGAAACAAGAATTAGGAGAAATTACCTTAGTATGCTGCTGGGATTTGAAGACGAAGAGAGGGATGAAAGAAAAGTGGTGAACGCAGAGAAGATGGAGGTGAGCGATCGAGAAGAGAGAGATAGTTTCTGCAATCTTTTTCTTTTTTAGTAAGAATGTTTAATTCCCTTTTGTATTTATATGCATCTATTACAATTAAAATAATCTAGATATTTAAATTATTTATTATTGTTTAAGAAAAAATCTTAGATATTAATTATTAAATCAATTCTAGAATATTCCATTTATTTATACTTTTACTATAAACAATTTACATATTAATATCTAACATATTCTAGAGTTTTCTTGTATTTTATTTTATTAATCTTATTCTTTAAGATTTATTTATAAGTAAATTTTAATTTTGCTAGGGCGGATCCTTGCTCTAAGTCGGACAACCTGTAAAACATTTAAAAATCAAATCCGTTAGTTTTAATGAAGTCATAAAATAATTAATTTACGCATAAACATCTCTAATATATTGTAATTAAATTATAAATAAATTAAAAAGGTTCGGGGTATTACATTTAGTAATTAAGATTTATTACTAAATCAATAGTGTGAATAATATGAGAATATTTTATTTTATTTTTGTGAAAGTGAATAGTTGTTGATAGATAGCTTTGTTAAAATTTTGTAATTGGAAAATATTTATTTAAGTGTATTTCTAGAAGAATTTCTTTTAATTATAAATTGATGTTTTTATGTTATCTACTAAATTAAGATTATATATATATATATGTTAATATCTTGCTTGATTTCCAAATGGGCCGAGTATAGTGGCCACCAATTGGGTTTTTAATTCAATTGGATCAAATGGGTTTTATAAGATTTGTTTTTAATGCACAAATTCCAAAAAAAGAGCATAGCTAAATATAGGTATTAGAATTTAGAAATCTCATTCCCTTGCTCTACACCCACACTGCCGATTTTCTTCCCCAAGAAGAGAACCACCTTTTTTCCTCTTCCAAGTTTAATTTCGCAGAGAATCCAAGTAGTAGCTGCAATACCTTGTAATATAAAGGTGAATTTCTTCGATTCTCTGTTTTCCTACAAGTATAGCATGAAGAAAATTATATTTTGGATTCTAGGGTTTTTTGAAAATTTGGGGATTATATTCTAGAGTTGAAATATGACTTCAATATTGATATATATTATGTTTTTGATATTCCTAAGCATGATTATGGTAGTTAATTATGAAGATTTTTACTTGATTTTGGATTTTTCTCAAGGTAGTGTAAACCCTAGGTTTGAGTTCGAAAATTCTGATTATGTTCTTGAATAAATGAGTTTATATATGTGCTCTTGATCTAGAATTATGTTATATATGAGTATATTATGAGTTTGCACTCTAGGGTTGTGAGATTGATTTTGTTAGTTTAGGGGAAGTTGGGGCTTTTGAATTGAGAAGGTTTATATGCTATTGTTTGATGGAGATATGTATATTATGATGTGATTTTATTAATTATGGAGATTAGAACAGCCCTACTACCCAATTCTTTTATGAAGCTTTGTTGTATAAAGAGAGGGAAGTGATAAAGTTGCTATGTGTATGCATGTAGTTGAGAGTAGTAGCATTGGTGGGGTTTAATTTTAGCTCATTAAGGTTTCTTTTAAAGAGATTGAGATGATTAAAAATATTAGTTTATTAAACTATATATGCATATGTTTATTGAGAGTTGATGAACATTTTTAACTCATTCTTTTATCTTTCCTTATTGAATTCAGAAAAATGATTTTAGTTTATTGATGACGTGATGTGAGGAAATGTTAGGATAATAAGGGAATAGCAAAGATGAGTTATTATTACAATATTAGACATATATAAATTTTCCTTACTTATTTTTCTTACAAATTTTTATCTATTTAAAGGTTCCAGCTAGGAACGAGCGTGACACTAGGGTACAAAGTGAGTAAAGGAGATACATCAGGTGGGCTTACTAACTCAAGAAACAATGATGCATACTTTACTATATAAAGTTTAAGTGTATGCATTTATTTTCAAATTGTTGACTTGCCAATGTTTAAGATTTGTATGATACCATCTACATAGAAGAACGAATTCGGGTCCTGAGCGAGTCAGGATTTGTGTACACAGAGTGACGGTTAACCGTGAGTTAGCTTGTCGTTACGTTTGGGAAGGAGGCCTACTTCTCAACGTGTTTATTGAGACTAGTAGATATGGTACATACTTACATGAGAACTTAGTCTGCGCAGACACTTTCAAATACAATGTAAAAACAGTTTAGCAAACACAGGTTGCTTCAGAAAATCCCTTGTGTATTGCTTAAAGTGGCAAGTTCAATATATAGCATTATCATGCAGAGTTTTAAATATTTTCGGCATATGTTCACTGAGTGCTTGTGGTACTCAGCCCTGCATATCTTTTTAAATGTGCAGGTTAAGTTTGGATGAAGATGGAAGTGTGCTGAGCTGGAGCTTTTTGTTTATGTAAATAGTAATAGGCTCAGGATGTTGTGTCTTCATACATAATGTCCCATGATGTACTCCGCTGCAACACTTTATTTCTCTTATCACTTTTGGCGTGTTGTAGAATGTTTTAAAAACTTAACCTGTATATGAGTTTGATAAGTCTTGGTTATGATATTTATTTGGTCTAAACTTCTTTTGTTAAAGTTTGATGGCTATGTATGTAAGTTAATTATACGTTTGTCTTAGTTTTCTTTCAATTACTTTTCATCTCTCGTTCTCCACCCTAGTCGTACGATACCTGGTCTAGCTATCTTTCTCCTAGGCCGGGCTGCGACAAAGTGGTATCAGAGCAGGCCCTTTGCTCTGAGCCTAAATTATTTTGAGTTTAGTCTAGATTGTATCTCTAGACTACTAGAATATTAATGATGAATGCTCAGCACACCATCTCATCCAGCTTAATCAGGTATGAGTTTAAATTATTTCCATTTCAAAAAAAAAATTATTTTGATGTGATTTAAAGAGTTTGAGATTCTGATGAATGAAGTGATGGATATATTTATGAGATTAATTTTGGATTATTGTTTTTTTTTTTAACTTTTTATGATTTTGTAAGTGATTTAGATGAGTATTTAATTATTTAAGTATGTGTTATTTGAGTGAACTATTTCATTATTTGGGAGATTTATTAGGAGTTAGTTTTTATGAGTATTATGTTAAGCTAAGTTGTAAAGGTTATATTGGGCAGGATGGCTTGTACCCTACGTACCGCGAGGAAGAGAGTTAGTGCTAGAGCGACACGGGATGAGATTCGCTGGGAGCACTTTCACTATGGCATGTGCTGGAGAGACACATTGGGGGAATTTCTTGCCCACTTCCATGAGCACTGGTTAGCAGCTAGCATGTATGGGATCTCCTCGTATGATGGCATTATTCGACTGTTGACTCTACTTCCATCCGACTGGAAGGGTTGGGCGACCTCCATTGCCTCAGACTACTTATACCATTACGGTGAAGAGTACGACCTGTATGTAGATTTTCCAAGTTTCGTAGCAGCGGTTAGTCATCAGTATTACCGTTATGGGGCAGCTCCTTATGGACCATACACGCTACCAGGAGACTACATCCAAGCTGGAGGAGGCATTGCTGATTTCCTACCACGAGATGACCCTACCCCGTATGTGCCGCCCGAGCCAGTTCAGGTGGCCCCACTCCTTGAGTCTGATACTGATGACGAGATAACTGCTCTACTTCGTTCTCCTACACCGATTTACATAGTGGTTTCCTCTGGTAGTGAGACAACTTCTCAACAAACACTCACGTCCGACTGTACCATCCTTGGAACCCGCACCCGCGACGAGTTTGAAGCTGGACCTTCCAGACCGCCTGGTGTACCTCGAGATCATGTGGATTCTCCTGGAATGCAGCCAACTGTTGGAACCATACGCCGAGAACCGATAGATCTAAATCAAGCGGATGTGGTAGTCGACTCAGATGATACACACGAGGCAGAGACACACAGTCAGACGATACGTGTGTGCTTGAGGAAGGATTCTGCAGGTAAGGGTGTGAGAGTTCACGAGGTTCCACAACATGAGGGCGAGACAGAGACGGAGCCTAGCAAGTCCAGTGCAGCATGAGCAGATGTTAGCTACTCTTTGATGATGGTTAGATAGGAGGTGTAGTAACTTTATGTATGTACATAGATGTATATAGCAATGTGTGGTGTGTAGATGTATATATGTGTTTTGATGATACGGATGCGGAGTCTAGTAGATCGCACCGTGGCATAGTACTAGTTGTGATGTTTATATAGTAGAACATCAGGATTAGTACTAGGGATTTTTGTTGTACATATCCCTGCTATTTTGTAAAAGTCCTCTGAGGAGGCAGCTTTTACCTGATGATATATGATGATGACCTACGCGGTCATTTAGCACATTTCATGAGTTACTATTTGTTGAGTATGATGAGTTAAATACAATTGCTTAAGTATGAGTTATTTTGCAATGATGATGTATTTAATATAGACTTTATGTATTGATAATAGAATGCCGCCTAAAAGAAGAAATCGAGAACTAGCTGGTGTATATGATCAGGAACCTACACCACCTCCATCTCCACCACCTGAAAGGAGAATAGAAGAACTTTTTCTTCGTCAGAACCCACCTACTTTTAGTGGGACAGGAAATCCGGTAGAAGCTGAAGAATGGATCCGATCTATGGAGCAAATCTTTCATTTCCTAAGGTGTAATGATCAAGAACGTCTTTTATGCACATCGTTTCAACTAAAAGGCTCAGCCGACTACTGGTGGGAGGCTAGGCAAAAGACCTACACTCCGGAACAAATTGAGAATTTAACTTGGGAGCAATTCAAAACTGCTCTTGTTGACAAATACGTTCCCCGGAGTTATCGTAAGCAAAAGGAAATGGAATTTACTAATTTGAAGCAAGGGAAGAAGACTGTTGCAGAGTATGACCGTGAATTCTGCGACTTAGCTCGTTATGCTCCATATAAAGTAGACACAGATCAAAAGATGTCTGAGCTTTTCTGTGCTGGACTGAGACAAGATATCCGAGTGATATTGGCAAGTCAAGATACTTTAACTTATGCTGAAGCTCTGAATAGGGCACTTGACATGGAACTAGCTATGCAGCCCGAGAAGACACCTCAAGCACCAGAGCCACCTCAGTACCAGGCAAAGCCACGAGCGCCTATGAATCCACCTTTTGCTAATCAAAATTCAACTCAGAAAGGAAAAAGAAAGTGGGAATATCAAAATCAGCCCAACAAGAGGATATGGCAAGGACCGGGTCAGCAACAATTCTTTGCAAATGTCAAACCACCTCTGGGACAACAGGGAATTCCACCATGTTTCAAATGCAATAAAATGCATACTGGAATTTGTAAGGCTGGTAGTAACAGCTGCTATACATGTGGACAAGCGGGGCATTTCTCGAACCAATGCCCAAATAAGCAACGAGGTAATAGAGGGGGAAGACCGTACACCAACCCAACTCCAAATCTAAAGGCTATGGAGGGAAACTTTCCACCGCCACAACAACAACATCAACCACAGCAACAGCAGCGACAACAACAGCAGCAGCAGCAGCAACAACAACCACCACAGAAGCAGCCGTTGAATCAACAACAACACCAACGGATTTTTGCCCTAGAGCAGAAACCTTTTGAGAAGAACCAAGGTAATTTGGCAGGTATGGGTCAATTAAAGGGTGTGCCTATCATCGTGTTATTTGATACTGGTGCCTCGCATTCATTCATATCATATGCCTGCGTAGATACCTTTGAGCTTAATGTAGAACAAGATAAAAATAAAATGGGGGTAATGACTCCTCTAGGCAAGGGTATCACAACTAAGCACACTTGTCCTAACTTAGACTTTGAGTTAGGTCCCCTTAAGATGACAGCTAAATGTTTGCATTTAATGCCGATGTGGGACGTGGACATTATTCTTGGAATGGATTGGTTGACGGAAAATTATGCGACGATTCGATGCGAAATGAGGGAAATTTGTTTTCAACCACCAGGAAAAGAACCTACTTGCTTCTACGGCATGGAAAGGCAAAAGAGGAAAACACCTGTTGTATTATCAGCAATGCAAACCGTGAAGTTGTTGCGGGATAGGGAGAATGTAGAATACTTGGTCTATTTGAATAAAGAAGTAAAATCAGAAATAAGCATTGGTGATGTACCAGTAGTGCGGGAGTATAACGACGTTTTTCCAGAAGCTTTGTCGGGTTTGCCACCGGATAGACAAGTGGAATTTACTATTGATCTCGAACCTGGCGCTGCTCCAATATCCAAAGCACCGTACAGAATGGCTCCGAAAGAATTGCAGGAATTAAAAATTCAACTGCAAGAACTTCTTGATCTAGGATTTATTCGACCAAGCGTGTCTCCGTGGGGAGCACCAGTCCTGTTTGTCAAGAAAAAGGACGGTACATTGAGGATGTGTATCGATTACCGTGAGTTAAATAAACTCACGTTAAAGAACAAATACCCTCTGCCAAGAATAGACGACTTGTTTGATCAGCTTAAAGGAGCAAGTGTCTTTTCAAAAATGGATTTGAGATCTGGATATCACCAATTGAAGATACGACGAGACGATGTCCCTAAAACTGCTTGTCGAACAAGGTATGGGCACTATGAATTCGTAGTAATGCCTTTTGGGTTAACCAATGCCCCAGCAGTGTTCATGGACCTTATGAACCGTGTGTTTCACACATATTTGGATAAGTTTGTATTGGTCTTCATAGACGATATTCTTATCTACTCAAAGAGTGAAGAAGAACATGAAGAACATCTCAAGACTGTATTAGAGAAATTAAGAGCTGAAAAACTTTATGCTAAGTTCAGCAAATGCGAATTTTGGTTGAGAGAAGTAAATTTCTTGGGGCATATTGTCTCATCGGAAGGAATTAAGGTTGACCCTGCAAAAGTACAAGTTGTGCAAGAGTGGAAATCACCCACTACAGCTAACGAAATTCGCAGTTTCTTAGGTCTCGCTGGGTACTATCGAAGGTTTATTGAAGGATTCTCTAAGATAGCACGGCCGATGACCCAATTACTCAAGAAGAATACCAAATTTATATGGACGGAGGAATGTGAAGAGAGCTTCCAAGAACTCAAGAATAAGTTAACTACAGCCCCAGTGTTGGCAGTGCCAGAAGCTGATAAAGAGTATGCAATTTACACTGATGCTTCAAAGATTGGACTAGGTTGTGTGTTGATGCAGAACGGCAAAGTCATTGCCTATGCATCACGACAACTACGACCACATGAATTGAATTATCCAACACACGACCTAGAACTAGCAGTTGTAGTCCATGCACTTAAAATTTGGAGACACCATCTCTATGGGGCTAGGTGCGAAATCTATACAGATCACAAAAGTCTCAAATATTTCTTTGAGCAGAAGGATCTGAATATGAGACAAAGACGATGGCTTGAATTGGTCAAAGACTACGACTGTGGAATCAATTATCATCCAGGAAAAGCTAATGTAGTAGCTGATGCTTTAAGTAGAAAGAGCCAATCCAAGCTAGGATTTCTCCTCACACAAAGAGAAGAACTCATCAAGGATTTTGAAAAATTGAAGCTAGAAGTGATTTTGCCGCCGCAAACTATGGAGGGTATGATGGCAACCTTGACAATAACTCCTGATATGAGAACCAGGGTGGCCAATGCGCAGAGAAATAATGAGAAGTTAGAAGGGTTACGACTCAAAATCCGAACAGAACAAGTTAGTGGATATAAAGAAGCAGTAGACAATGTAATTTTGTTCGAGGGAAGACTTGTTGTTCCGAATGATAAAAGCTTAAAGGACAAAATTATGAGTGAAGCTCATAAAACGCCATATACTGCTCACCCAGGAAGCACCAAAATGTATCAAGATCTTAAACGGAAATTCTGGTGGGAAGGAATGAAACGAGACATAGCTTCTTTTGTTGAACGATGCTTGGCTTGTCAACAGGTAAAGGCGTTACACCAACGACCTTATGGGAAGTTACAACCGTTGGAAGTTCCGGAATGGAAATGGGAGCATATAACAATGGATTTTGTAACCGGTCTGCCAAAGTCCAAAAGAGGAAATACGGCAATTTGGGTAATCGTAGACCGACTTACGAAGAGTGCTCATTTTATTCCAATCCCCATTACTTATGGCTCTGACAAATTAGCCCAATTGTATGTCCGAGAAATAGTACGATTACATGGAATACCAATAACTATTACGTCGGACCGAGATTCTAAGTTTACCTCACGATTTTGGATGAGTCTACAGAAAGAATTGGGCACCAAGCTGAATTTCAGTACAGCTTTTCATCCCCAAACTAATGGGCAATCTGAAAGGACCATTCAAACTTTAGAAAATATGGTCAGAACCATTGTATTGGATCAAAGCACGCAATGGGAACAAGCTCTACCCCTTATTGAGTTTGCTTATAATAATAGTTTTCAAGCAACGATCAACATGGCACCATACGAAGCTCTGTATGGGAGGAAGTGTCGATCTCCTCTTTATTGGGATGAAGTGGGTGAAAGAAGAGTCTTAGGATGTCGCAGCCCGCCCTAACTAAGGATAGTTAAGACGAGTGATCTACGACTAAGGATGGGATTAAAGAATAAGGGGAAGAAAGGGGCGTCATTTGGAACCGTAAAACTTACTCACCTTGATATAACTCGTCATTTTTACTCATTAATACTCCATTGAAAACAGTCTATGAAAGACAACATAAAAACTTAATAAATATCATTAATCAAGTTGTACATCAGATGAAACCATTCTCTTAAGACTCAAAGTATGACATAACATACTATAACATCAACAACATCTTGCAGCGGAAAGTAGCTAGACATATGTATGAAGACATATTCTAGACAGGTTAACTATTTATTAACAACCCTGGAGACTCCGCTCATTGCAGCACCATCACCACATCAGCTCAACCTGCACATTTAGAAAACATATGCAGGGCTGAGTACAAAAAGCACTCAGTGAACACATGCCAAACATCTCATCTCATCTCATGCTTATAAAGCTGTAAATATTGTCATTGCCATTTCATATGCATAATACAAGGAATTTGTAGAAAGGTCTTGTATTAGCTAAACTCATTTTCATTTCCTCAAAGTTGTCTGCGCAGACTTTTCTCATCAAGTATGTATCATATCTGTTATAACATCAAGTACTGAGAGGGAGGCCTCCCTCTGCAGCACTGTGATCGGCCAACCCGCTCGATGACTCACGACCACCTCAGTGTACACAAATCCTTACTAGTATCTACACTAGCATAGGACCGAATTCTTCATCTCAAGCAGGTAGATAACATACCAAAACATCAAAATTTTTGGCAATGCAATAACTTCAATATAACATCCTTCATATAATAATTTCCTTCATTTCATTTCATTTCATTTCATAAAGAACCATTCATCATTTGATCATTTTCATAAAATCGAAACTTAACAATTATATCATGTCATTCATTTCATTTCGTATAAGAGGCCTGTATGCAGGGGATCTCTATATACGTGTTTAAGAAAGCCCACCTCGTTGTGTCTCTGTATCAATGAGTAACGTCACTCTCTCCCTCAAGTCGTTACTTCCCAAAAGGACCTTCATCGTTATGAAGAATCAGTGAGAAGTTATTAAAGAAAACTCGATTAATAATCTAATCTCTTTTATGAAACATTAGTATCTCTAATGTTCATCTCTCTTTTGACTATGCCCAAATCCTAATTTCACTAAAAATTTCGGCATGACCTACTCATACATAATGTCAGCCACGAGATTTCAACGCGTGAATCTCACTACGTGAACTCGTCTCTCAACTCAAAACTTAACATCTTGACATCTCTTCAACGCAAACCAACAATTCAAAATCATCAAAACTCTTTATCAGTAAACTATCATTTATACTCGAAACCAATTGTTCGAGTGTCAGATACCAACATTTATGTGCGTTAATCATAACTCTCACACTCACTCCAAATAGACACATAATCGATATTAACTCAAATAATAAATTATATCTTAACAATTTAACATGCTCATAATTCTCAATTAAATCTCGGACTTTGTAATTAAATACTAAATTCCAACTTTAATAAATTAACATGCTTCTCTAATTTATTTATCTCATTTAAACTAATAAATCTAATCCGTGCTAATTTCTCATACTTAGCCATTTTATATGCATTTCTCATGCAATTCAAAAACCTCAATAACTTACTAATCATGCTCATCTCATAAATACTCAAATAATTCATATAGTCTTACTAACATAGCATTAACTCATATGCACTGCTAGTTCACTTACATGACTTCACATACTCCACATATCTCAACTTAAAATCGAGCATCGCTCGTCTCTGGCCTTATGACTCGCGGCCTTCATCAAATTTGAACCTCAGTGTTCAAATTAATCTAAATAAATTATACGTGCAATATTTAATAAATATAAACACATATATAAACTCAAATCATTCAAATAAAAATCAAATATTCACATCCGGGCATCAAACCATTCGGTCCTCATGCTTCTCGTTTCTAACATTCCTCGAAAATTCCCAAATTAATCTAGCATGCTCATGTGATATCGTAGAACACATATACGCAATAATATTCATCATGCAACGTCCCAAACTTCACGAATTTATATAATCATACTCTAAAAACTTATACAATTTTCGTGCTTGGAAAAATACGAATTTAATATATATCGATCCTAGCATACCCCTAAGCACAAATATCAAGTCAAAACGATCAAATAAAAATCGAAAGACAAGCTAACGGACGAAAAACGGGGCTGCCCTCATGAGTTTCATAGCTACGGTTCATTCCGTTCTTACTCTCTTCATTAAACATGCTCAACATCTACCCAAGAACAACATACTAAAATTTCACGACGATCCGACGTCGTTTCAAAATAAAGTCGAGAATCGACGTTTTTCGACGTCGACGAAAATCGAAAAGAAAACCATCAAAACGTAGGTAGAGATCTTACCTACTTAGATACGTGATCGAAAAGATGATCGGGGCCCGTCTCGGCACTCAAAACGGAGCTCAAAAGCTTGAGCTCAAGCTAGAATGAAAATGGCGTGAAGTGTGTGTGTGTTTTAGGTGTTTGTGTGTGTAAGAGAAAAGGTGGTGAGTGTGTTGTGTTGGCTGCCAACAGCCGTGTAATATGTGTGAGTGGGAGAGTTTGGGCGGTTGGGGGGGGTGGTTAGGGGTAGGGTAGGTTAGATATTTAGGATATTAACCCGTTAGTCGTTAAATATCTCGTTTCGTCTCGTTTTAACGACTAACAACCCATACTCTTCGTTACTCGCCCTCTTAACTCCTACTCACTTTCATTACACTCGTAATTCCATATAAATATAGAAAACGCAAGCTCGATCTCGAAATTCTGATAAACGAGCTCGGTTCGTTTATCGAGAAATCCCGGTTTACTATTCACTCGTCGTCCAAAAATAAAAACTTTCATTATTGGACTCGTATCGAAAAACTAAGAATATTTCTCGACGACGTGCACGTAAGATTTTGAAAGTCGACAAAAAGACGAAATAGCCGTATTTTACTATTCATCATCAAAAAGTCAAAATTTTCAAAAACGTCTTAACGGACTCAGATCTCACTTCCGAGTTCACCGTTCTCATTCAAATAATTATCTCGAATTATTCAAATACTCAAACTCAAATACGGATATAAAATCCCACATCATTCTCACATCATCAAAAGAACATCTCAACATCTTTAAAATAACAAGAAAACTTCATGTATCTCCTCATCTCTTTACAAAGTAATCAAACAAGGGATCTAAACCCTAATTACTCAAACTCAAGCAATTAAACACGTCATCAAAAGCCCGGGTATTACATACCCTCCCCCTTAAAATAAATTTCGTCCCAAAATTTGTACCTCCTGTAAATGTTTCGGGCACTTCTCTCACATCATATCATCAAGCTCTCTTTCCACTTCTTTCTAACTATCATACCTCCATTGGACCTTATCCAATGCAATCGACTTATTAGTCAATTGCCGAATTTTATGATGTAGCATCATCTGAGGTCTCTCTTCATAACTCAAGTCTGGTTCTAAGATCATTTCTTCTTAGTAAACCACATGGTTTGGATCGAAAATATATATCCTCTCAATTGTGACACGTGAAACACGTTATGCACATTTCCAAAGCTAGGTGGCAAAGCCAACCTATATGCTATTGGACCTATCTTTTGCAAAATCTCATAAGGACTTATAACTCTGGGTCTAAGCTGTCATTTAACTCCAAACCTATCCATCCCCTTTGAGGGTGAAACCTTCAAGAAAACTTTGTCTCCTACCTCGAAACTTTGTCTCACATCTTATAGGCAAACTCAATTAGTGGCAATACATTCTCCCGATGTACTCCTCTATCAAGGATAGTAGTTCTTATCATATCTTCTATCGTCTGCTATGCTAAAATTCATCCTTGTGCCCAACTCTTTCTGTAACTCATCCAAAAACGTGATGTAAATCCTTTTTTTTTTTGGATCTCTTTCTGAGGTGATCTACACCGGTACTCAATGAGATCTTATAATCTCACAAACGTACAATTGTGTTAACTTATCTGGTCCATACGCGATTAGGATCAGTATGAAATGTGCAGATTTTGTTAGTCGATCTACAATCACCCAAATTGCTGTATTTCCTCTTTGACTTTTCGGTAAAGCTATCACAAAATCCATCGCTATGTGATCCCATTTCCACTCGGGAATCTCCAACGGTTTTAACTTCCCATAGGGTCGTTGGTGTAATGCTTTCACTTGTTGACAAGCTAAGCATCGCTCTACAAACGAAGCTATATCTCGTTTCATTCCGTCCCACAAAAATCTCTTTTTCACAACCTGATACATCTTTGTGCCTCCTGGGTGGGAGGTGTAAGGCGTGTCATGAGTCTCACTTATTATCGTATTCTTAAGTTCATCATCGCGGGGAATGCATATTCTCCCCTCAAATAAGATAGCATTGTGTGATGCTTTTTAGTAACTCTTGAGATCTCCTGCTCTTATCGTTTCTCGTAACTTGTTCATTGTCTCATCTTTCCTTGTGCTTCAATCACCATTTTCCTCAAACTAGGCATCGTCGCAACAATACTCGCTATCGTCCCTGGTGGTTTTATCATCTCCATCCTCATCTTGTCAAAGTCCTTTATAAGCTCATCCTCTCTCATGAGAAGACATCCTAACTTTGACGAGACCTTTCGGCTCAATGCATCGGCTTCTACATTGGCCTTGACGGGGTGATAATTAATGTCGCAGTCAACATCCTTTACTAATTCGAGCCATCTCCTTTGCCTCATGTTAATATCCTTATGCTCGAAAAAGTATTTCAAAGTTTTGTGGTCCGTGAAAATCTCACATCTAACTCCGTAGAGATGATGTCTCCAAATTTTCAGGGCATGCACAACGGCTGCAAGCTCTAAATCATGCGTTGGATAATTTATCTCGTGGGGTCTAAGTTGCCGTGATGGATAGACTATAACTCTTCCTTCTTGCATCAAAACACATCCTAGCCCATTCCTTGACGCATCTGTGTAGATGGTATACTCTTTATCCATTTCCGGGACTAGCAGCACTGGTGCTGTAGTCAATCTCCTTTTAAACTCTTAAAAACTCTCTTCACACTCCTCTTTCCAATTGTACTTAGCTTCCTTTCTAAGTAATTGGGTCATCGGTCTTGTTATCGTGGAAAATCCTTCAATAAACCTCTGATAGTATCCTGCTAAGCCTAAAAAGCTGCGAATCTCGTTAGGCGTAGTTGGTGATCTCCACTCATGTACAGCTTATACCTTGGCAGGGTGGTCAACTTTAATTCCTTCGGATGATACAATATGTCCTAGAAAAGTTACTTCGTTCAACCAAAACTCGCACTTGGTGAATTTGGCAAAAAAACTTCTCAACTCTTAGCGTTTCCAACATCGTTCTCAAATATTTTGGCGCTCCTGCTCATTCTTCGAATAGATGAAAATATCATCTATGAAAACTAGGATAAATTTATCCAGTTATTGATGGAACACTCGATTCATGTGATCCATGAAAACTACTGGTGCCTTCGTCAAACCGAATGGCATAACTATGAACTCATAGTGCTCATACCTCATTTGAAAAGTTGTCTTAGGTATATCCTTCTGTCAAAATTTGAACTGGTGGTAATATGATCTCAAGTCAACTTTCAAGAAAAACTCGCTCCTCGTAATTGATCAAACAAGTCATCTATCCTCGGCAAAGGATATTTATTCTTGAGTGTCAATTTATTCAGCTCTCGATAATCTATGCACATTCTCAACGTGCCATCCTTCTTTTTGACAAAAAGGACTGGTGCTCCCCACGGGGATACACTAGGTCTGATAAAATCTAACTCTAGCAGTTCTTGTAGCTGAATCTTCAGCTCTTGTAGCTCCTTAGGCGACATTCTATAGGGTGCCTTCGACACTGGTGCTGATCCAGGTTCTAGGTCGATAGTGAACTCCAACTGTCTTGTTGGTGGCAATCCTGGTAAGACCTCGGGAAATACATCTCTATATTCCCTTACCACTGCTACATCCTCAAAGTTTTTACTTGATTCTCCTTCATCATTCAAGTAAACTAGGTAAGCTTGTGCTCCTTTCTTCTTTACCAATTTCGACGCCTGAAGTGCCGAAATGATTGGAACTCTCTTCTTTCTATCAATGCCGTGAAAACATGTATGTTCCTTCCCAGGTGGTTGGAAAGTTATCTGTCTCTTCTTACAATCAATCGGGCCAAAGTTCTCTGCTAACCATTCCATCCTTAGAATAATGTCTACGTTCCACATAGGCATTAAGTGCAAGGTTCTTGCTTTCATCTTTAGTGATCCTAACTCAAGCTCTAAGTTAGAAATCATGTGAGAAACTGTAGTAGCTCATCCTACAGGAGTGATTACTCTCAACTCGGGACTAGCTTGTTTGGGTTCGAGTTTGAAGGTAACATGCTTCAAACAATTAAAGAATGCGAGGCTCTTGTATTAAACAGGATTCTACTTGGTGCATCCAATAACTTGCCCATACTACCTTAAAGTCCTGCCTTAAACCGGCACATAAAACTCAGACATCTCTTCATCAATATCCATCTTCTGATGAGCGAACGTGATAGCTCACAGAATTCTCGGTTATACTCTACAACCAATTTCTTTCCTTGCATCAAACTTCGATAATCAGCCTCTCGCTGCTTACTGTACTCCTCGGTACATACTTCTCAAGAGTAGTCTTCAATTGTTCTCAAGTATAGTTTACCAGTTGCTCAGGTGTTAAAGTCCTCTGACGTGCCTCTCACTAGTCTTATACATTAAAAGAATCTACTAGGATAACTCAAAAGTTGTAAGGGTTCAACCCTCGAATGACATCAAAACAAATTGTTGCAAACAAAATTGTTCAAGAGACTCAAATGAATGACCAGAGGGTAGAATGAAGTAACTACCAGGTCGAACAAAAATGACCTAGAGTAAGAACCCATCTGGCTTTTCAACCAAAAGTTGAAACACGTGGGTTTATAAACCCAAAACACGTCTACTGAGATTTGGATCATGCGGACTGGCCAGGTCCAACATAATCACTCCCCAGTCACACGGGAAATACTATCCCGAACTTGAAAAATTTTGGGTCTTCGAAACCCTCAACATACTATACATAAGAAAACTTATGTTCGCAACAGCAAGCTAAAAGCTTCATCTTTTAGGTCCCATGTTCTAGACTCGTGTTCTGAATGCTCAACATTTTTTTTCAACTCTCTTCTTATGTTGCGGTAGTGGTGGCGGAGTATTATCCCGCCTATCCTTCACATCACACTCTTGATGACATCTTTGAGGCATTTTGAAATCACAAAAGAAAAACTCAACTCGACCAACGCTCTAAGCATCCTCGAAACTCAAGTTCAACTCAACAACTCAAACTCTAAGGAAACCCTCACGGTCACCTTAACATTCATCTGTAAGGCAATAAGCACTCACGAAATGCTAACATAAAGACCACTCGGGTCCACCAAATATATCCATCAGTAGAATGCCTCTTTATAGAGGACTTACATAAAGGGGTTATATAAACCCTACAAAAACCATAGTATCTATCGTAATGTCCCTTCTAAACCGACACCATTAATAGTACTATGTCTCGGTCTGGACCTCCTACGGTAATTGCTACCAGTTAACTCATCTAGTTGCTACTTTAGCACACTAGGGAACATCCATCTATTTAACATCAGTAGGGTACTATATTCGCATGCTCATCTATCATCATATCAAAAGCTCAAGTATCAGTATCTCCTAAGTAAGTTATATACATCGCAATGTAATTGAAACTAATCAAAAACGAGGGTGTACCACTCATACTCTCAAGATCATCCTTAGCTCCAGCCTACATCGGCTTCTCTTCTCATCCTCATCAACTCTAGCCCTTCTCGGCTACTTCTCATCCTCATCAACTCTAGCCCTTCTCGGCTACTTCTCATCCTCATTATCGTTTATCATTTTATCATCTTTGGTAACTGATACTCAAGAATCGACTCGATATCTACTACACTTTTATGGAGTCCCTGGTAGAAAATAAGCATCCAGTCAGTAGATCCGCATAGAAAAATCTAGGTATCTGTAACAAATCCCATCTCCTGTGGGTCCAGCGCTCAAGACAACCTGTCCCATCATATTGAGAGGCTTTCTTCCTTGCTCAATCCTACCACTCGATTGGTAGCACGGGGACTAAGGTGCACGATGCCATCCAATCTAGTAACAACCATAAGGCTTTCATCCTTTCATAGTCTTTGAACATGTGTTTGAAAATCTGCTAGGGTATCTCTGTACCACATACTGTACGCCTCGTCCTCGTATTCGATCTTCCTTGAGTTCGATCTCACAGCAGTCCACTTTCGTGCAGTGCCAACAGTCTTGGCCAACCTATAAGGAGAACTTAAAGGTGACTCTAGGAACTAACTTTACTTGGCTCCAGCAACAGAAATAAACAAAACATAACTTAGCAAAACTCCCACTAAGTAGTACTGTTATCTTAAAACTCAAGCTCAAAACATCTAAATTCTCATCTCGTCCCATCTTTACATAGTAGGTAACCTCTCTAAACAATGATATTAGATCCCTTAATCTAAATCATCGCGACTCAGTAAGATAACTCAAACAATTCTCTCTCAAAGCCATCTCCAAAGACTATGGCTCATGATACCTTCTCAAGTACCATTCAGGTTGCGTGAGCAAAACTAGCGTCACAAAACATCTCAAACATATCGTACAATATCTCATTGCAGTATGCTAATAACTCATCATTAATCATGCTATTATACTCAAGCTCATAACTCAAACTCATAACTCAAACCAACAAGTACTTAAAGCAATTGCTAATTCTCTCAAGTTTTAGCTCTAAGTTCTCATTTCATCCTTCTACTTAGTAGAAAATCTCTCTTAACAATGACATTAGATTCCTTCATCTAAATCATCGTGACTTATCACAACTGCTCAAACAATTCTCATCACAAAACATCTCAAATACATCACATCTATAACTCATAATTATGCATCCTCAATCATATAACATCATATGATATAAACGCTCTCATGATTCATCATGTAACATCAACATCATACTCTTACAACATAATAACTCATTATTAATCATGTTGTCATCCTCAAACTCAAACTATGCATCTTCAAAGTGTAACATCATAACTCATCATATAACCTCAACATCATGCTCTTCAAAATTCAACGTCAAATAAACTTTGAAATTTTACATACCTCGTTGAGCCTGGTGTGATGGTGCGCTGAGCTCACGGTTGTTAATAACTATTAGTCTAGTGACTCATTCTAGACTAAACTCAAGACTTCTAATTCAGAGCTTTCCTTCGCTCTGATACCACTCTGTCGCAGCCCGCCCTAACTAAGGATAGTTAAGACGAGTGATCTACGACTAAGGATGGGATTAAAGAATAAGGGGAAGAAAGGGGCGTCATTTGGAACCGTAAAACTTACTCACCTTGATATAAACTCGTCATTTTTACTCATTAATACTCCATTGAAAACAGTCTATGAAAGACAACATAAAAACTTAATAAATATCATTAATCAAGTTGTACATCAGATGAAACCATTCTCTTAAGACTCAAAGTATGACATAACATACTATAACATCAACAACATCTTGCAGCGGAAAGTAGCTAGACATATGTATGAAGACATATTCTAGACAGGTTAACTATTTATTAACAACCCTGGAGACTCCGCTCATTGCAGCACCATCACCACATCAGCTCAACCTGCACATTTAGAAAACATATGCAGGGCTGAGTACAAAAAGCACTCAGTGAACACATGCCAAACATCTCATCTCATCTCATGCTTATAAAGCTGTAAATATTGTCATTGCCATTTCATATGCATAATACAAGGAATTTGTAGAAAGGCCTTGTATTAGCTAAACTCATTTTCATTTCCTCAAAGTTGTCTGCGCAGACTTTTCTCATCAAGTATGTATCATATCTGTTATAACATCAAGTACTGAGAGGGAGGCCTCCCTCTGCAGCACTGTGATCGGCCAACCCGCTCGATGACTCACGACCACCTCAGTGTACACAAATCCTTACTAGTATCTACACTAGCATAGGACCGAATTCTTCATCTCAAGCAGATAGATAACATACCAAAACATCAAAATTTTTGGCAATGCAATAACTTCAATATAACATCCTTCATATAATAATTTCCTTCATTTCATTTCATTTCATTTCATAAAGAACCATTCATCATTTGATCATTTTCATAAAATCGAAACTTAACAATTATATCATGTCATTCATTTCATTTCGTATAAGAGGCCTGTATGCAGGGGATCTCTATATACGTGTTTAAGAAAGCCCACCTCGTTGTGTCTCTGTATCAATGAGTAACGTCACTCTCTCCCTCAAGTCGTTACTTCCCAAAAGGACCTTCATCGTTATGAAGAATCAGTGAGAAGTTATTAAAGAAAACTCGATTAATAATCTAATCTCTTTTATGAAACATTAGTATCTCTAATGTTCATCTCTCTTTTGACTATGCCCAAATCCTAATTTCACTAAAAATTTCGGCATGACCTACTCATACATAATGTCAGCCACGAGATTTCAACGCGTGAATCTCACTACGTGAACTCGTCTCTCAACTCAAAACTTAACATCTTGACATCTCTTCAACGCAAACCAACAATTCAAAATCATCAAAACTCTTTATCAGTAAACTATCATTTATACTCGAAACCAATTGTTCGAGTGTCAAATACCAACATTTATGTGCGTTAATCATAACTCTCACACTCACTCCAATTAGACACATAATCGATATTAACTCAAATAATAAATTATATCTTAACAATTTAACATGCTCATAATTCTCAATTAAATCTCGGACTTTGTAATTAAATACTAAATTCCAACTTTAATAATTAACATGCTTCTCTAATTTATTTATCTCATTTAAACTAATAAATCTAATCCGTGCTAATTTCTCATACTTAGCCATTTTATATGCATTTCTCATGCAATTCAAAAACCTCAATAACTTACTAATCATGCTCATCTCATAAATACTCAAATAATTCATATAGTCTTACTAACATAGCATTAACTCATATGCACTGCTAGTTCACTTACATGACTTCACATACTCCACATATCTCAACTTAAAATCGAGCATCGCTCGTCTCTGGCCTTATGACTCGCGGCCTTCATCAAATTTGAACCTCGGTGTTCAAATTAATCTAAGTAAATTATACGTGCAATATTTAATAAATATAAACACATATATAAACTCAAATCATTCAAATAAAAATCAAATATTCACATCCGGGCATCAAACCATTCGGTCCTCATGCTTCTCGTTTCTAACATTCCTCGAAAATTCCCAAATTAATCTAGCATGCTCATGTGATATCGTAGAACACATATACGCAATAATATTCATCATGCAACGTCCCAAACTTCACGAATTTAAATAATCATACTCTAAAAACTTATACAATTTTCGTGCTTGGAAAAATACGAATTTAATATATATCGATCCTAGCATACCCCTAAGCACAAATATCAAGTCAAAACGATCAAACAAAAATCGAAAGACAAGCTAACGGACGAAAAACGGGGCTGCCCTCATGAGTTTCATAGCTACGGTTCGTTCCGTTCTTACTCTCCTTCATTAAACATGCTCAACATCTACCCAAGAACAACATACTAAAATTTCACGACGATCCGACGTCGTTTCAAAATAAAGTCGAGAATCGACGTTTTTCGACGTCGACGAAAATCGAAAAGAAAACCATCAAAACGTAGGTAGAGATCTTACCTACTTAGATACGTGATCGAAAAGATGATCGGGGCCCGTCTCGGCACTCAAAACGGAGCTCAAAAGCTTGAGCTCAAGCTAGAATGAAAATGGCGTGAAGTGTGTGTGTGTTTTAGGTGTTTGTGTGTGTAAGAGAAAAGGTGGTGAGTGTGTTGTGTTGGCTGCCAACAGCCGTGTAATATGTGTGAGTGGGAGAGTTTGGGCGGTTGGAGGGGGGTGGTTAGGGGTAGGGTAGGTTAGATATTTAGGATATTAACCCGTTAGTCGTTAAATATCTCGTTTCGTCTCGTTTTAACGACTAACAATCCATACTCTTCGTTACTCGCCCTCTTAACTCCTACTCACTTTCATTACACTCGTAATTCCATATAAATATAGAAAACGCAAGCTCGTTCTCGAAATTCTGATAAACGAGCTCGGTTCGTTTATCGAGAAATCCCGATTTACTATTCACTCGTCGTCCAAAAATAAAAACTTTCATTATTGGACTCGTATCGAAAAACTAAGAATATTTCTCGACGACGTGCACGTAAGATTTTGAAAGTCGACAAAAAGACGAAATAGCCGTATTTTACTATTCATCATCAAAAAGTCAAAATTTCAAAAACGTCTTAACGGACTCAGATCTCACTTCCGAGTTCACCGTTCTCATTCAAATAATTATCTCGAATTATTCAAATACTCAAACTCAAATACGGATATAAAATCCCACATCATTCTCACATCATCAAAAGAACATCTCAACATCTTTAAAATAACAAGAAAACTTCATGTATCTCCTCATCTCTTTACAAAGTAATCAAACAAGGGATCTAAACCCTAATTACTCAAACTCAAGCAATTAAACACGTCATCAAAAGCCCGGGTATTACATACCCTCCCCCTTAAAATAAATTTCGTCCCGAAAATTTGTACCTCCTGTAAATGTTTCGGGCACTTCTCTCACATCATATCATCAAGCTCTCTTTCCACTTCTTTCTAACTATCATACCTCCATTGGACCTTATCCAATGCAATCGACTTATTAGTCAATTGCCGAATTTTATGATGTAGCATCATCTGAGGTCTCTCTTCATAACTCAAGTCTGGTTCTAAGATCATTTCTTCTTAGTAAACCACATGGTTTGGATCGAAAATATATATCCTCTCAATTGTGACACGTGAAACACGTTATGCACATTTCCAAAGCTAGGTGGCAAAGCCAACCTATATGCTATTGGACCTATCTTTTGCAAAATCTCATAAGGACTTATAACTCTGGGTCTAAGCTGTCATTTAACTCCAAACCTATCCATCCCCTTTGAGGGTGAAACCTTCAAGAAAACTTTGTCTCCTACCTCGAAACTTTGTCTCACATCTTATAGGCAAACTCAATTAGTGGCAATACATTCTCCCGATGTACTCCTCTATCAAGGATAGTAGTTCTTATCATATCTTCTATCGTCTGCTATGCTAAAATTCATCCTTGTGCCCAACTCTTTCTGTAACTCATCCAAAAACGTGATGTAAATCCTTTTTTTTTTTGGATCTCTTTCTGAGGTGATCTACACCGGTACTCAATGAGATCTTATAATCTCACAAACGTACAATTGTGTTAACTTATCTGGTC